>NC_061515.1:29987500-30015000 GCF_022379125.1 Scophthalmus maximus
GGGAGCTGTCCAAGTAAAGTACATGAAAACATAATTCAAGTACAGTACTTGAGTAAATGTAATGAACTACTTTTTAAAATGAATGTAGATGAGTTTCCTGAGATGTCTGATGTTTTGCTCGTGAAGTGAAAGCAGCGAGATCGTGTCCAGTGTAACGACTGACAGCACCTGAAGTCGTCTTGTTACAGTTATATTAGTCTCTCCTGGAGGAGAAGTAGTTACATTCGCAAGAGCAGAAATAGAGAGAAAGATATCTCCCAGACGTGTGATCACAGCAACCGGAGCCCACAGACTCTATTTATGTATCCAGCTATTTTTATCAAGCAGTTCAAGATCAATTGGGAATTATATTGATACAAGAGATGCAGGCAGATTCCCTCCTCGTGTGAGCTGCTATAATCTCAGTTTATGATTCTGCAACGCACGGCAGCTTTGTTCCATGTTAAGAACATAACACCAGCTTTGTTCATCCTCTTTATTTGATCGTTTCAAGTATAATAACACATAAAACAAATACAATACGTGGAACAAAGAATGAAGGAAACTTAAGACGTAGTAAAGTTCACCTAGAGCTATAGCTCAGCTGCAAAATGTCTCAGTTTGATGTTTCCTTCAAAACAATGCAGATGTCATGTACAGTAGGTGTCATGGTCGTCTGTCATGTGTGTCACATCCCCCGGTTGAGAGACACAAGTTCAAAAACTTCAGCCTGCTCCAGTGTGGATAAAGAACTATAATGAATCCTATATTTGTGCCCGACGCGCGGCAGCAGCCACATCTGTCCAGACACCACACACAGGGAAAACAAGCACTCGTCATCGGCCGGGCCGGCCGCGGCTTAAATTGGAGTTTGCTGTAAGGCCCCCCCCCCCCCCCCCCCCCCCGGATGGGTGAAAGCAACTTAAGCGTAACTAAATCCTTTCTCTGACAGATGTATCGCAGATGAGTCTGTCACAGTGGCTGGAGGAGGGAGGAGGGAGGGAGGGGCAATAGAGAAGACGTGTGGTCAGATGGATGGATGGATACAGTAGTGGTACTCATTTGTTGGATGGCAAGAAAAATGAACTGTACATATAACTGATGTGTGCACAGTGGAGATCGTAACCAAAATATTTCAGATTGGACGTTGTCCCTTCACGCCACCTAGACGTGGCCCCCTGCTGCAGCTCCGTGAAGCTGTGGGCTCCTTGGCGAGCTACAATGCTAGCATGTTAGCTGTGATCATGCTGGTGCTGGGCAGGTTTAATGAGCTTGTTGACCATCTCCAGTTAGCATGTTAGCCTGCCCACATCTGAAAACCAACCCCCACATTAGCATGAGAAAGCACATCGGAGGCTAATGGGACTGTTGAAGGAAATGCACTTGCCTTTTTGACATCTCTATTATTTCTGGACATTGTCGTGGTGGATATTGTTCGCCGGCCCTGAGCGGGCCACTGCAATTAACCCCTGTGTAGTTCTCTCTCACAGTGTCATAGTTGTATTTGCAGTTTGCCCCTTGAGGGACGACTGGATTGACTTGAATTAGCTTTGCAGATACTTTGGTCATAAAACAAAGTATGCAGAAAAAAAAGTCAGCGGGTCACTAATGTGATTATAATTCACCCCGAGGGAAAATCCATCCATTAGTTGTTGAGATATTTCCGTCTTGGGGCAAAGTGGCAGACCGAGCGCCTGATAGACTGACACGCAGAAAGTAAGAGGCTCAATAGACTTACAGCGTTAGCGAGAAAATTGCTTTTTACAATTTCATTTCCTTTGGTGACTCAAAACACGGCTCGGTGAAGCAGCACTGGAGCGGTTCGGTGAAGTGAAGGAAACAAAACTGTTCAGGTTGTTACCGTCCCACTGACATGAAGGTATGGCCCGTCTCTAGTGGACATTGGCTGCATGTCCTTTAATAAGCACTGGAACATACAGTCGTCTCAATCTTTACTGATGAGCACTTGAACGATAGCAGCACCTGACACTGACACTAATGGAGTCAACCTCGACCCACCCAGCACATCATGGCACAAGGAAATAAAGATCAAAACCATTTGTTAGTCAAGGTCTTGAGCAGATACAGTAGCAGCTGATGTCATCTGTGTTCTTTTCACCAACACATTCGGTGTCAAAACTTCTCAGGGACAAGGTGAAACACAGTTTTAATCCATGTGATTGAAGGCGAATGGACTCTGCTCCTGTAGTCCCTGAGTGTGTCTCACCGTGGTGCAACGCCACCACGTGTGCTCTCTGCTTCCACTTTAATTAGGTCTACGCACAAAATCGGATGGATTTAAAACGTGTGGTCAGATGTAAGCTCTTCTACCAGCAGCACGAAGAACGGAACGTGACTCAGGTACACGGAAACGTGGAGAAAGGACACAACATCATGCTCTTCTTCGTAGGGCACGAAATGTCAAATGTCAGAATCTCAGTAGCGTCTTTTTTCTTCCGTCAAAGCAAAGAGTTGAAAATAAAGAGTCTATTTACATGATTCCCTCGTGAGACTCGGCCTGATTTCCCCAAATCACTGTAGCTTGAAAGCCCTCTCATGTTAACTCACATGGCTCCGCCCCCAGCATCGCTCGGATGCTTTGTACTGGTGCTCACCTGTGTGTCCGGCATTCGTCCGATGGCGTCGGTCCCGTCCCCCGTGTTAGTGGGCCACAGACGAGTGTTTCGAACATTCTTCCTACGTTCTTCCTTAAATGAAAACTTTTTAATCTTCTATGAATGGAAAGGAAACCTTTCCTCCTACAGAGACTTCAGCTGACAACGTTTTTGGGAAACCAGGCCCGAGGCTTTCAATCTCCAAGTAAAGACGTACCGAGAGACACGCGCTCTCACTGCAGTCTGACTTATTTTGTTTTTGTTTTAAGAGACATCAAATTGAATTATTAATGCATTAATCTGAGGACATGTTTCTTCCGCACAGAGTGGAAGTGGGTCCAACCTCTAAATCCATTCAAATGCATGTTGTGTGTCATAGCATAAGCTCGATGCATTTCAAGTCTCCATGGTGACGATATGAAGCGTTTTAAATGAAGGCAAAGTCGCTCAAAATGCTCAGTTCAGTCTAAATCCCATCCTGGAGTCGTGGCGATGGAGTTCGCTCTCTTTTCAGCAGCGATTGACAAACTGTACATGGTCCGTGTTCTTTCACAGGAGAGCGTCATGCAAAGTGCAGCAGGATGGATGAGAAGGAAGCAGAGCGTCCGTTCAAAGTGCTTGACGTGGATTAGTTGAGTATTGGTTGTTTTTGTTCTTCAAGCGCAGATGTTTGTTTTCATTTTATTTTTATTTTTTTGTCTAGGGCACGTTGTCTTAGTCCACTCAAACCTCCTCCTGTACACAAACTCTCCACAAAGACAAAGAACAGTAAAGAGGCGAGCGATTACGTGGAGGTGACGACCACTGGTTCTCTGTTCAGATACGTGGCCCAGTAGACGAGGTTGAAGGTTCCAAACAGGACGGGGAACACAATCCGCGACATCTTGTCGATCTTGCTGACGCTGTTGTACGTCTTCTTGGGGTCCAGCGTCTTGGTCTCCGCCGCCCGGAGCTGCACCGACGTGGTGTTGGAGATGGTGGAGATGGACACGTCCTTGGTGAGGTTGGGCGTGTAGTTGACGCCTGCCGAGCAGACGTTGTTGGGCTTCTTGGACAGCACCATGGGGTCTCGCTTCTGCGGCGAGACAAACGCAGAGTACAGTTGTGAATTAGCTCCGCTTGTTATTTCTGACCTGAGATAATCAGCGTGTTTCATTCTGTCTGGGATGATCAGTGATTTTGCAGAGCTGAAACATCTCTGGCAGAAAACCTTCTGGTGAAATTTGGGCTGATGTGTAATTGAACTTCACTCCGGGAGCAGGTTCCCCTCCGGAGGTCTGGCAGTTAGCTTTTCACTTATGATGACTGGATGGCGATTCACGCATTAATAACTAGCTTCAACGTTTTTGTCATTTGGAAAAACAGCTCTAATTTATACCAAATAAATCAGACAATAAGACTGATATTGATCTTGTCGCCCGCTGCTCAGCTGGAGAGGGAAGAAGCACATTTTCCCTCTGTTTACGGGACCGTACCAGCGCTATTTGCGTGATTTAGTCCACTTCCTACTTCCTATTGTTGAGTTTACGATGCGGCAGCGCCGCGGGAAACACATTTGCCCAACAGTCCTGTCGAAATACAAGAAGTTGCTCAACACTCTTCAAATACAATGGGCAGGACAAAAGCAGTTATTTGGTATTCTGTGCCCATCTAATGTGTCACTCGTACCTTGGGGTGCTGAGCCTCCAGCTTCTTGCCGTCCCAGGCCCAGCTCCTCTTGGTGAAGTAGTTCACCGTGGCGAACTCGATGAGGGCAGAAAAGACGAAGGCGTAGCAGACGGCGATGAACCAGTCCATGGCCGTGGCGTAGGCCACTTTGGGCAGCGAGTTCCTGGCGCTGATGCTGAGCGTGGTCATGGTCAGCACGGTGGTCACCCCTGGGTGCAGACGAAGGCCCTGGCCACTTTGAATTGTGTTTCTTTCACAAGCCGTAACGCTCTCAGTCTACAAAACACTTTAATAACTGCTGCTATTCTCCCCGGTGTGAATGTGCATGACGGGAATATTACTCAGATTAATAAAACAGAACAAGCACATAAGAAGTGAAGTCAATAAGCATCCTCACTCACCGAAGACAGTCCGTGCAGGAACCGACTCTCGGTTCAGCCAAAACGACACCTGGGACAGGATCACTGTCATGAAACAGGGCATGTACGTCTGGATGACAAAATATCCAATCTTCCTCTTCAGGTAGAAGTGGGCCATCATCACTGTGTACTGACCTGAGGGGGGGACGAGGACGCACAACACGTGTAGAGTCAGACGAGGACAACAAGAGGTGCGATGTCGGCTAATGATGGAGAAACCTGCTTTAAGATAAACCACACGAGGGGAAATCATATTTGTACGTTGTCTGAATATTAATGTGCGATTTGACCTGATTACAGAGGCGAGGATCACAAACATACAGGTTTATACTTTTCATCATCACTGAATGAAGTCAGTTAATGTCCCTCCCCCGCTGCCAGCAGTTTTAATAATGAAGTAATGAGAGGTGATGGAAACAGCAGAATGGAGTCGGAACAGTTGATAAAAATGAAGCAGGGATAAAGAGAACATTTCATATTCAGCTGAGCATAACGGCAAAATCCATTATTAAACTGAGAGATGAGCGCAAAGCAGTATTAATTATGGCGAAGAACACAACAATAGATTATTATTCTGCTGTTAATGTCTGGGATTCAACAATGGCAGCGATGGCAGTTGGAGGCAGAAAGACGGGGGAACAATATTCAGTTAAACAAGTGAAGATTGCATTTGAGGCTTAAAAAAAAAAAAATCCTCTCGCCAGCAGCGACTGCAGAGCTGGTAAACTATTAAAAATCCAATGACTATATTCCGCACACTAGAGCACATGTACACAAGCTTCTCTCTCACTCCCTCACACACACACACACACACACACACACACACACACACATACACACACACACACACACACACACAGAGTAATACACAAGGCTTTCTCCGGGCAAAATCGGATTTTTGAACCTCCCTAATCCCTGGTTACAATCTGCATCCTGCCATCAGTGAGGGAAAGAGAGGGAGTACAGGGAGGAGGGGGGTGAGGCTTCCTGTCCTGGGATCCTCGCAGAGCCCTAAGCCCCGCCTCCCCCGTCCTGCCAATCCAGTCAGGGAGACACGCACACGCACACACACACACACACACACACACACACACACACGCACACTGAAACCCACATGAAGACTGATCTCTAACTGCTGACAGCCTCCACATACGCACAGTCTAAGCCACGGACAGGGACACTCCTGCCACTGCTGCTAATCACCGGTGGGATGGAGTGGGGGGGGGGGGGGTGGTTGGCCGTGTGGACGTCTTCTATCGATTCCTCTTTCTGTTGTTTTTTCTGGTACTGGGCATCTGTTAGTGGGACAATGATCAAGGGCTCTTGATGGGACTGGCTGGCGTGCGAAGGGAAGAAGAAGAGGCAGCGGGGGCTTCAACTGACAGAGGGGGATCTGTTTGTGTTGCAGGCGCTCCCTGCTGAGGAACGCACCATATAGATTCATATATATTCCCAGGAGACGGATCACCAGCAGCCACTGCCATGCCTGGGTCAGCAGAGCCCCATCACCATTAGTTCCTACTGCCACCCCATCGCCTGGGCCCTCGGACGCCCTGATGACTCCAGGCCGACTGGCTCACAACCACCCTGACGACATCCCGGACACGTCCACACGCTGCCAACCTGGGACAGCCCGGGCTCGCCCCCGCCCTTGATGAATGGATCCCGACGGGACTGGGGGCAAAGGAATGAGGAGGAACATGTTCCCCTGGTGGATCTTACTGCTCTCCTGCCAAGGATTTGTATTCCGCCACGTCCAAGGGGAACTTCCGTTCATGGCGGGGAATAATGCCGCCATGCTGGTCAACTGGTGAGTAGGGAACTAAATATTCTTCTTCTTTGGCTGTGTCAGGAGAATATATGATTACTTGTCCTACAAGTCCCTCCAATCCCCAGATGGAACTGTTGCTACTCTACGTCTTATCTGCCTTTAGAGTCAAGGAGTTATTTCAGGTGACACACTGCTGTCTGAGCCGGTCGCGTCCTTAAGGATTTCATGTGTTTAAAAGGAAAACTTGTGGGCTAATCCCCTCCCTCATGTGCTCAAATGGGAGCGTTATCAAAGACGCGCTGCGGAAGCTCCAAGGTCTGTGTTCATGATCATCCGTCATCAATACAGATCGGATCCACCGAAGACGCAAAGAGTTGTTACCAGTCAGAGAAGCCATCATTAGTTGGCTCCTGTTTTGAATGTCAGATAAACAAGTGCCTCATTACTTTGTCTCGACCCGTAAAGCAGCAGGCGACTGTCAGACTTCTTTTAATCAGGCGGGGAAACGACGGTTAGCTCCAGGCGACAGCTGGCCGTCTGTGACGCCTTCTATCTGAGCGAAGACCAATCGCCAGGCCTTCGCTCCCTCGCAGCTCGGCTCCACTTGACATTGGAGGGTGAATGATAGAGCTCCGGGGTGCTCAGACCTCTACACGTGGTCACGTTGCAGGCGGATGCGACCAAGTGTCGAGAAGTTGTTGCCAAAGTGGTAAACACATGGCTTCAGTGACATGATGGTTTCACATACAGGTGATCATACTTCGAACCCGTCAAGATACAAGACTGTGAGATCAAACACGGTCAATGTGAACGTCCGGTGCTCTGCTGTGTGAGTAGGGAGTCGGACAATTGACCCACTGGTCTGAATTTGACCCCTGAGCTCCAACTCATCGGAAATCTCCACCTCTGATTTGGATGTTTTCCAGACAGAAGCTTCGAGCTGCATGAGCGACGGTTCACTGCCTCTGGTCCTTCGGCTCGACAGTCGAAGGAGACGCACGGTGACGTCAAGTGAACGTTGAACTAAATCAGAATAAACGATGTGACATTGCACTCGAGAGGATGAAATGTTGTCCACGCCTGGTCTCTGCCTGATCAGCCTCTTAACAAGTCGCTTGGTGTCATTAAACAATGTCAATGACAAGACGTGTGTACTACGAGCGGTTTTCATTCGTCAGCTATTCCACCAACATACAGATGCTAACGCGGATGCTAACAATTGCAAAAAAATCAGTTTTGTAGACGTTTTCATGTCGAACAGAACAAATACAACACGTGTGTCAGACGTGAAGGAAGCGTACAATGTGTGCTGTCGTGAGAAACATAACTTTTTTTGCATTCGACAGTTTATTCCAAGGACGCCTGCTAAAATTAAGATTATTCTGTCACTTTCTATATATTTCTTAACATAGATCAGTGTATCAGTCTTTCATCAACGAGTAAACTGGTGAGTAAGACACCTGGTCGAGCATCGCCCGACGAACCCTGTCACCCTCCTCAGCACCACTGAGTCAGCCTGTTGTGGTGCATGAATAAAAAAAAAAAACGGAGGGAAATCCACACTTTTAATAATGATTCTGCTCGAAACTGGAGCGAAGTGTAATACAGTTCCGTTTTACATAAGAGTATTAAGCAGATGCCTTTCAACGCCCCCACCCCCACATGTCAGAGCGAGGCTGTCCAGTTCCACACACACACACACACACACACACACATTTCTTCTTCTATCTTTGTAAAACTAATTCTTAATATGACATTTTTATTCTTAATCAGGACCCTGTGGTATCCTGTTAAAAAATGAACCCACGTCAGAAGCAACGACCAGGTCACTGTGTGAGGTTGTTGGTGGGTTTTTTAAACCATCATTGCGACAACAGTTGTCCACATGAAGATAAATGCACCAGAGCATTTCTCCACAAACGCACAGATACACACTGGGACGGCCGACCAACCAATCCCTCGCTGATCTGTGACGTCATCTTCTTATGCAAAAGCTGATGGGTGGTTGGATGGAGGATTAACCCGAGGTCTCAGGTCTCTCTCTAGCTCTATTTGTGAGTGTGTGTGTGTGTGTGTGTGTGTGTTTGAGTGTGTGTGTGTGTGTGTGTGTGTGTGTGTGTGTGTGTGCGTGTGCGTGTGTGCACATGCATGGGCTCATGCGGGGATAAGTGTTGTTTGACAGGGCTGTCCGGGCCTGTAGACAGCTGGTTGTGTGAGGGATAGGCTACTCTCCTCCACTCGCCTCCACTCATTGACTCTGATCTCCTGATAATGTTTCCCCCATTTACTCTGGGCCTCGCACGCCCATCTCCCCTCGGCCAGTTGATCTTTTCTAATCTAGAATTAGTTACATCACATTTTATTTGGCATCACACTTATCGTGCATCACATGAAGTAGGAAGTGACTCGTGAAAAGGAAATTAAAAATGTATGTAAGTAAAGTGAGGAATGAAAGTGAAGATAGCCGTTGCTAGGCGATAGAAGATGCTTCCGACAGGGTCTGGATCTTTTCCTGCTCTTTTCTTTAGCTAGTTAAGAGACGGCGGGTGGCACTGAGCAACACGGGCCCTGTTGTGCCGCAGCAGCTGACTCAGCCTTTCTTTAAATGAACAGGGATCTGTTGTGACTCCATTGTTGCCTCGCAAACACATTAGTTTGCAAGGAGGAGCTCAAAACAAATGTTGTCAGTGACACAAAGAGTGGTACCCTTGCTTATTTTATTCTTGCTTATCTACCTACTCTTACTGCAGTACTACTACTACTAATACTACTACTACTACTAGTACTACTACTACTACGACTGCCACTAGAACCACTACATCTTTCTTCTTATTTTCTTTTTGCCACGTTCCACTCGGTTCTTTACCAATGAGAACCCTTCTGAAAACACACCTCTGCTCGTGTGTATGTCCTCCGTTCCGGCAGTTTGCCCAGTCAGATGGTACTGGTTGAGTCTGGAGCCGTCCTCCGCCACCTCCACCGACTTTGCGGCTCCCAGAGTCCAGGTGTAGACCACCTCTGACACTGGGTAGGCATCTGAGGGCGAGAGAGAGACACAGAGAGAGAGACAGAGGAGGATTAGTGGGAATTCATTTTGTAAATTGAGAATTCGGCATGTTCATTTTTAATGTACGAAACGGCCAAAATGCCCAATGAGGAACCTCCCACGTGGTTTTAACCAGAGCAGATTAGTAATATATAACAGGTAGTTCCAACCACGTCATCGCTGACCACTGTGTATCTGAGTGAGTGTTGATGAAGATGAGTCTTCCTCGCACTTTTTGATTAGACCTGGGGCTTAAGGTCAGAAACTGATTTTAGCAAGCTTGCCTCTGTGTGTGTGTGTCTGTGTGTGTGTGTGTGTGTGTGTGTGTGTGTGTGTGTGTGCGTGTGTGTGTGTGTGGGCGGATATTTGAGTGTATTTTGGTTTAAACCACACTCGGGGGTCAGAGGTGATCTCCACTGTCAGCAGCGACCAGACTGAGTCAGATTAACCGTAATGTGTTGCATCACACTTGTGATGAAAATCTGAGCACCGACTCCGAGTTCCTCCGCTGCCGTTTCATTTGTTCACGACGAATCCTGCACAGACACCGGACGTCGACCTATCGTCCGCTCTCCTGTGAGGGCGGGAGTACAGAAGGATGAAAACTGCAACTGAATGAATGTTTTAGTATACTGAAGGGTACGGTGTCTGTCGCATGCGAAGCCAAGTGCACTACTGGAAAAGACGATCACCCGTTTCCAAAGAGGCCTTGTGTTTGGATGTGATGTTATTTTTTTAAGCAGAACTGGCAAAACCATTAAGGATGAGGCCGAGGAGGAGGCAGCCAGTGAAAAGCCTCTTACCACCTCATCGAGATGATCAGTGCTAGTGATGACGATCTCAGAAGCATTTGGATTTGAAAGATTGTCCAAAATGGGAAAACAAATCGATAGCTGAGGGGGAAAATGATGAAAGACGTGATGGGAGATGTGTGCTGTTTTCTAAAAGCTACAACTTAACTGGCTTAAAAAAGAAAACAGTCGAATAATAAGAAACGCAATTTGACCAAAGCTCATGCTTGGACAAAGTGACATACCTGGTAATATTAATAAGTGTCTGATCTAATGATCTATCAAAAGATGATGCCAGCTGGAGCGTTGACTGACCATCAGGACTGACGGGGCGAGTCACACCGCTGGGTCGTGATTCTATCGCCGTCACATTGTGCACGATAAATGTCTTTGAAATATCTATGAATTGAACAGATGATATCATTTTATTGTTTGTGGCCAGCAGATCTGAACTGGGGTGTTTCCACTCTCGGTGCTCACTTGGCCACAGCGACTCAACATATAGTGTTTAAATTTGGCCACTGTCAGGCCGAAGGCCAGGGCCGTAATTGGAGGGTAGTTAGATTAGAATGAGGGATTATTGGTGAATTTCATTATGCAGAAGAGCTAAAGACTTTGGCAGGCTACACGGTGCACCTGTGCCAACTTCTCAACAGTTCACACAGACGCTTTGCTGGTCATGCACGAGCGGCGCAGGGAGCTCCCAGTCAGCCGGACTCGTCCCTGGTTCCTGATGGAATCCTTCTCAATGTGTGCTGAAAGCTGGACAGTCAAACGTGGGAGATATTATTCATAAACAATAACAGAGGTGGCCTTTTCTGTGCCTCTCCAAAAGCAGTATGACATTCAACCTCCGCGGCGGGGCCAAAAATTCCCATCGTAATGAGCTCCGAGTTCCGAGGTATAACGGAACGCTGTCTGAAAACAAGGACGCATCGTTTGACAGAACTGATTTTGAGGAGATGTCTTTATCCTGCAGGTTGAGTGATAATCATCGGCTTTACCGGGGTCGAAGTAATAATTCAGACATTCATGTCGCAGAATACAAAAAGGCTCCAAGAATGAATGATTCAGAGCATCCGTTCAGCATGTCATCATCATTCATCATTGTGTGTTGATGGACAGGATGACAGATGACTCACCGGAACTAAGTTTCTCAGTGTTGTTTTTCTCAACAGTGGTAATTTCCCAGAAAGTACTTTCCTCTAGCAACTGTTCTTCTGTCTGTTTGAGTTGGCTTCACCCTGTGGCCTTTTGCTGATGCACATATTGTTTTGTTTTTACATGTGATTCTCATAGATTTGCAGATTATTTATCGCCGAGTTCTGCAGCTTTCGTGTCTGACGCACCAACACTTTCATTGCTCACGACTCTGCCTCTGCAAATTCGTCACTTCACTTCGTGGTTCAACTCAACTCCGCCTTTCTCTAAAGTTTCACAATTAAATAATCAGTGTATATTTGATGAATATGATAATTGCTGCCGGGGATTATTATCACTTTGCCTGGGCCAATTTAAGATACAGACCTTCTTGTTTAAATTGCACAACAAATCACTATTCTGTCACTAATGTGCAGATGAAATCATAAATGCTTTTATTATAATAAGATTATTTTGTGTTATTATGATGATATAATGATAATAATGACCAAATAAGTATGTTTAACCTATATGTTGTTATTGTTGTTACATGTAATTGAAAATCATATATGGACTAACATTTTGGTAATTGGTCTTCCCACAAATATAATTGTGACATTTGATAAATCGAACTGTTATAAAGGGGAAAGAAAAGCTTATTTTAATGATTGTTAATGGTAACTGACAAATCAACTGCATTGACTCCAGATGTGGTTACGATGCCTTTAAATCTATTTTTTAAATCAAAATGCAAATAATAATGGAAAGATGGACAAAGAGAGAAACAGATTAATAGTGAATTGTATTCTTTGGACTGTTTACTTAAAAATTAAAAAGTGAAAAGACGGAAGAAAACTATTCTCATCTTCTCTGTCCCTGTAGTTTCTGCTCTCTGCCTCCACAGGACAGTAAGTAATCAAATCACGTGACAAGTGGGAGATTTGGTGGCTTTTTTTTTTTTAAATGGGGGGGGATTAATCCCCCCCCCCATTTTTCATTACACTGGATGATTTCCATGATAGTGGAGGTCCAGCACTCTGAGGTTTAGTGTGTCGGCCTGCGGTGCAGCACGAGGGCTCCTGAGGACAAAGGCTGAAGCAGGTTGGACAGAGAGGTCACGACCTTCAGTCTCAGCGCTCCAGCACAGAACTGAACGATGGCCCACGCTCTCGTGACTCCATCTCGTAAGAAAAGCTGTGTTGCCATGAACACACCGTTCCTATTCCACACTTACACCTCTCACCTGCGGGGCACCGCTCTGGGGCCATGGGAAGGCCCCGCAGCTCCTCGCAACATAATTGGATTGCAGTCAAATGTGCTTCCCTCTACATGGTGGCTGCAGTTGGACGGCGTCTCTCTGAAATCTGGGGATAAGAGCCTCATCCTTTTAGCCCAAGAGGCTCCCGAGGTGTGGCGTTTGGCCAGATCTATCTTTAAATACGCTCAGGGACACTCAGGTTTCTATACGCGTCCTCGTCGGTGGGACACGCGGGCGAGTCATCCTGTTAAGACGGCATCGGGGAAAGCCCTTCCGATCATTAGCCTAATTGAGTGTCGGGAAATATGCTGTAATCTTCTTTTCTCTTGGGCTCTTCCTAGTTTTCGATGGTTTTTGCGATGGAAGACCATAATGTAAATCATATTCTAACATGTTATTATTATCCAGGAACATACAATTTCCCATCTCTGTCTAACTTCTTCTTGATCTCAGTCATTGCACACGTGTGTCTTCTGGAAGTCATACTGTATATATTTAGCTTTTATTTATTCAACTGAACGCTGCATCCAATGTGATGCAATAGTGTGGTGGTTGAGGGCAAGTCAAAGTGAGATGCATGTTCCCTCTTACTGTACCACAGCTGTGCAGTGGAAGTCGCACAGTCTTGTGAACTCGACAATCCAGATAATGCCAAAGAAGCGACGCATCAATTACCAGATATTGCCCCAAATAATCTGTTATTGTTCTCTGAATCTGGATTACACGTTTGGATGATTTACTTCACTGGAGAGACTGTGCAGTGTCTGATTATGGCTGGGATTAGTGAATAGTAAAGAACAGAATCAATCTGAAAATAGATTTTACTTACAGCTGCCAAACTTGAGAGGGCAGGCGTGTGCGTCCATGGGGAAATCCTCCAGCTGCATGGGGCATTCTGCAGATATGGTCAGTCTAAGACAAAGTGAGACAGTCTATACGTTACCCTTCTTACACAGTCTTGCTGTTGGATGTAGAGATTGTTAATTGTTATCAGACGAAAAACACGGAGAAGCACAATTAGTGTGAGTATCTTATTTTGAATAGTTTCATTCCCCGTTGAACATATAATTAAGTCTCTTCTTCACGCTCTGCACAATTACAGGAGCAGCTACAATTGATGACTCACTGAAATTACAGGGTAAGAAAAACAATTGGAGGGAAAGATGAGACTTCCCTGCTGACAATAATGACCATTTACATTATCCTTTCAAAAAGATTATAAAGCAGAAAGAGTGTGGGAGGAAATTAGTCTGAATGAATCTGAATATATACATTTTATATTATTACCTAGTAGCATGGACAATTTTCTGCAGTTTCTGACTTTGTTAATGGATAATAATGGAAACAAGTCTTTTAAACCAATAATCTCTGGGTTGCCAGGTTGTGGAAAAGCCCCCTAATTACGACTTTTAGCATTTCCAGCTGCAGCCTTTTTGATCCTATAATCATAACTTAGATGTTTAGTGTGAATAAGTGAAAGTAACGAAACAGAAAATGTGAAACATTGACGGCTGTTTTCAAGTGAAGATTTTCTTGTTTTCTCAAATGAATGAAGACTATTTTGCGTCAGTGTTTTCCATTTATATCACATGTTCTGGTTATAACGTGGCCGTATGCTTCAATTCAGTTATAATGCAGCTAGGAATGTTCTACTTGTGACATCAGTAAATCTCTCACAGGTTCTACAGTCCATCGAGCTCTGCAGTTTTAATGTTAATATTTGGAGTGTAAATTAATTTCCAGATGTACCATATAACTTAATCACAGGTACATGATTGATTCACAAATAATTACAGTTTGTTATTGGTGCCATATCAGAAAGTGGTACCTTCATAATAATAAAATCATGTAACAGTTTAATTCATTGCACGTCTCTGTCAGTGCCACTTGTATTACAGTTACAACACCACCACCTGGTGGCCACTTTAATACAGTCACTGTATTAATCATAGATCATCTCCAGAAAAGAAGTTAAAACTTCAGTGCTCTTTCAAATCAATCTTGGGATAAACCACAATGCGACATCTTTTTTATTATTCTACCCAGTCATAACCTTTGACCTTATTTAATCTCATGTTTATATCGGCCATAGTGATTTTGATTGTAGCTGCCTCCCAGTTCTCTGAAAGAACCATGATATTAAGTAACTCAGGCAAAAAATGTTAAGCATAAACAAATCATACTGTGATCATTCTTATTATTTTATTAAGTTTTCTGTCCTAGATTGAATCAAATCCCAGTGGGTGCAGTTTCTCCTTGCATGATGGTAAATAGTTCAGTGATTCACTTAATGAACTGCATGAATTATTATGCATTTTAATATTAAATGCCTTCTTTTCTCTGCTCTAACCGCCCAGGCATGTGAGCATTAACATTACTCAACATTAGTCACAGGGTCGAGGTCGATCATCAACTCGATGACATCTGTGTTGCCAAGATGTGGTGAAATCCTCTTGGGACTTTTTCTTTTTTATGCTCCAAAACCTCCTGCACGTTCCTCATACGTCTCCAGCAGGAGGTTTACCAATCATATCACGCAGGTGAATGAAGCTTGACAACGTGGGACCTATAGACACGACTGTTGTACAGGTTCAGCTTGTGTTCCACACCAATGCAGGATTATTCAATTGCATTATTGTGTCGTCAACGACATCTTGTAATTATTCATGTGGACTTTTCCCACATCAGGAGAAATGTCTGTAAAGTAGCAGCTGTATCCTCATTTATTCCAGAAACACTTGAAGTCGGGATCCATGTGTCCCATCGCTGTTGTAATTTAAATATCATCAAAGTTAGGATCATTCCCAAGCCTTCGTTCTGTTAGACGACAGCCAGTCTGGACCGAGAGCAGCATTCGGTGCCGTCAAGGTGTCAAGAAAACAAACTGTGTTAGTTTAAAAGTACAAGGTTGAATAAGGAACAGTATGATACAGGGTTCCTGCGTAGCTCACAATATGTAAGGAACTGTAACATTAATGTTGATGATATCATTTTTCACTGTCATTCTGTTTGAAGAATGATGGAACAGGCCCACGCTCATTATTTATTACCAGTTATATCCAATTTGCACTGCCCCGCTGTTTATAACCATCATTCCTTGTAATATAACTAATCATTTATGAATGATCCATGGATGGGTTATTGATCAGGCCTACGGGGCGCAGGGCCACGGCCTGGAAGAAAACTGTTTGATGGATTAAATGAATGAGAAATTAATAATTCATTTGTTGATTGTTCTCTTTGCCTTAAATCAACTCTTGTCTCCAAAAACGTTTGTTATATAGAAATAAAAGCTTATTTTTTTCAAGTAATAAATCATATATTCGTTTCTAATGTGGCAGCGAATGGAAGTCATTTTTAAATCGTGGACACACAAGCTCCCTCTCTCTCTCACACACACACACACACACACACACACACACACACATGATCATCTATATACATTCAGGTATATACAAACGTCTGCATAGATTTCCATAAAATCACATCTAATGTAAATGCACACACACAATCTCTGACTGGTTAAGCCTCGAGGTCAGAGTTCAGCGTCACTACAGCTGATTAACATACTCGACACTCGCAGTGTGTGTGTGTGTGTGTGTGTGTTGTGTGCATGTGGCAAAGAGGTGACTATAAATACGCACTTCTCTGCATATGTATATGTATAAATATGTCAGGGTGGATAATCTGCCCTGCGTTATTCCCCCTGCGGGTGGGGACTGGTATCAGATGGAGCGCTCTCATCCGTGATACAGTCACTCCTAAGTCCTGCAGCGACAGTAACTCCTGAGGATCAGCACAGAATTATTCTAATGCTCTGGTCCGAAGGTCGCAGTGAGTCCTGCTGCTCACACTCACAATAAGTACAGAAGAAAAAACAATATTAATGATTTCAGTTATTCTAAGCAGCATTTTTAGTTTAAACACCATTGGTCCAGTTGGTAGAGATCGCCATCTGGACTTCATCCCCGACCTATTTCTGTTTGTTTTGTTTTTTTAATTTACCACCACATTACTGCCAAAAAACTACAGTTCGCAAAGAGGCTGCGTTTCATAATAGATGATCTCCCTCCGCAGTGTCTCCTCGGAATCGGGCGTTTAAAGGCACACGACACATTTTGTCTCAGCGCGTGTCAGAAGACGTCTGTCAGGAAGGAGAAGAAATGGAAGAAATGCAACAATTTCAAAAGAGAAACCTGCTGCATCTGACATTTCTTCTCCTCATACTACACGAAGAGGATAAATCTAATGCCTCCGATTGGCCACTGGGTGTCACCATTTCCCTGCAGTCTGACTGCTTTGCAGAGATGAAGTGTGTTGTGTAATGTCCTCGCTGCCTGTTTTCTTACTCTTTTCTTCACTATGCTCTAATGAGAAGCTGTGGGACAAACAAAAGGCATCTTGAACCTCAGCCTTGTGCAGACAAAGGTTCCTTTCTCGCACCAGGACGACAGCTACAGCAGTATTAGATCAGAGCTCATCGTCGAAACAAATCGAAACTGTTCCCGTGAACGAGCACACGGACTGCGTCACGATCTACCTCATGGTGTAGAGCAACGTGCCGTCGTCCTTCAGCCTCAGCAGCTTGTTGGGCGTGGTCATGTTGTGGGCGATGGACTTCTTGCCGTTGAGGAAGAAGGTGTCAGGGGTCCAGATGTTGCTGGCGAGCAGGTTGTTCAGCGGCAGCCGCTCCATGGGCCCCTTGAAGCACAGACGCTCGTCCTTCCAGCTCTGACGGAAGAAGACGTCGATGGTGTATTCCTGAGGGGGCGGTGACAGACACAATGAGGTTTTAGTCAGTTTGTACCGAACCTTTAGCAGTTAAAGGTTTTGAGAGATGGTCGTCCATTACAGCGCTGAGCTTCATTATATCACATCCTGCAGTAACTATGTACCAACATTGATCATTTCAAGTTACGCAGGCTCTCAGCTCCTGGTCCTTTCTGCCTTTGATTCCTGCGATCGGTGGACTTTGACACAAACTTCTTTCCTGGTGGAGATTTAAAGTGGTAGTTGTGGTCACAGAGCGATGAGGTGCACCGAGAGATCCAAGCATTGATGAGATTGTACAGAGATGCGATCAGACGTCGCCGTGTGTGAGAAATATCGACTTGGGACTATTAAAAGAACTCAAAATAAAAAAGATTTTTTCCATCCCGCAGAGTTCGACGCCATTCGCAGACTGATGTATACACTTTAATGGACCATTCGACATTTTCCTTAATTAAATTATTGGTGGAAAGTTTGCCATGGGGGGGGGGGGGGGGGGGGGGGGGTGTAATAGAAGAGTTAATGAAAGAGGAGCGTTAATGCATTTCGCCATCCAGGTGGAACCTTCTAGTTCATAAGAGGACGAATCATTTGGATCAAGTTGGAGTTGTCCAGACAGTATCAGGACAGAGGACACGTTGGAGGACATGAGTCCCCTGACATGTGTCTTCACGCTGGGTGTTTGTTCAGCTCAGTCGATCTCCGTCCGCGTGTCTACGGTGTTCGTGCATGAACTCACCATCTCTGTGTCGGACACGGGGCCAAAGCTGGTGACGAAGATGTTCGTCTTGATCTCGGTGACATTCTCTGTTGAAACAGACCAGAAGAGAGTGTGTGAATACTATTATTCATATTCATTAATTCACCCAGATCTCTTTAATATTAGCCACATGCACGTTTTTTTGTCGTCCCCAGACTCTTGTGTGACACACAGCGACATGAAACGTCTGATGAAATTGATATAAATACACGTTTTTGTGTAAATTCTGTCATTTGAAATGCTCGGTGCTGTTTTTCCTCTTATCGTTTAGCATATAAAATATCAGAAAATTGTGTTCATGCATTAAAAAGCAGACAAAGGTGGCAGCGTCCTCTCCTGCACATGAATGTGCTCGTGCTGCGGGGAGCCGCTTGTTGAAGGCTGAGCGAAGGCCTGAGTGGTTTTTTCTACTGCTATGTATTTATAAACCCTCTTGTCAAGGGTAGCAACCGTTACCAGGATGTGAGAGCGGGCTCTTGCCACGACACACCAGGCGCTCGCCACGTAAAATCCTGGCGAGACGAGGGCCGGTGTCACGAAGACGGAATGGAAACGAAATCGGGGGAATAAATGAAAATGAAAAGCTTCATTTCAATAGCCACTAAATAAAAGAAGAGAAAAACCCTGAATGTCAGTTTGTCTGCTCTCAAGGTTATCTCTTGTTGCCAGGGTGAGGAGCGTGAATAAAACACCAGAGCACTGAAGTCAGGCTGGACTCCCCCCCCCCCGTCATGACCTGCGATCATGAGCCTGCAGAAGGAAACAACATGTGTGTGTTCACCTTGACCCAGGAAAGTGCACATGTCTACAGTTTCTAACTCTGAATCTCAATCTAAACCATTTCCCCCGGACGACGGGTGGGAAACGTCAGGGTCAGCGGGTGAACCTGGAGGCCCCAGTGACGCTTCACGATATTCTAATGCAAAATGACCGTTTCTCGTCTTTCAAACATGTGCATTTGAAAATAAGACGTGGGGGGGGGGGGAACAACCTCCGAGCCCCGGCCGCAGCCGGTTGTCGTAGCCGTCCAGGAGCCCGTCCAGGATCCTGGTGAAGACGGTGCTGTTGTCGTTGGCGCTCGCCTCCTTCTGGGCCTCGGGGGACAAGCCGGAGCTACAGGGAGGGAAGAAGAAGAAGGGAGGAAACCAGGAGAGAGAACATCCTGCCGCTGGTTGAACTATGCAGGGCGTCAATCACGACACGCTTATTGTGATTAATTATTGAACGTCAGTGCTGCTTACGACTACCAGTAGAGGTAATTAAGGCTTTGACAAGTGAGCCACATACAAACCAATGAGTTCCCGCTCCGTCACGAGGACGAGACACTTTCTTTCTTTTGAGAACATCTGGTTCGTGCGCGACTACCAGAGAGAGAAGGTCACGATCTGCATGTGAGCGAGCGATCTAAAGGTCGATTGAGCCGGTCTGATGAGAGTGGAGTGTCCCGGAGATTTACTGGCAGCTTGGCTGAATATTTCTATTTCTTTTTTTTTCTTTCAGCTCCGCCTGAGTGCAGGACAGACACTTAAGAGTGCAGCTCGGGTGTGTGATCAATCACAGCGCGAGGGCAGAGCTGGCAGGGATCCTCAGTATTAATATATATATATATATATATATATATATATATATATATATATATATATATATATGAATATATGAATATCCAAGAGTTTCATTTACCAAATTGCAAGTGGAGCAGTCGGAAGCTGCGACTGAAAATCAAATTTATGGTCGACAACTTTAGGATATTTTCCTTTTATGATAAAAGAACCAATAGAAAGAGATGTAGCTGCTGAGAGACGCTTCATCCTGCAGCAGCTCTTTTGAAATCCTGTATCTTCACATCACAATCAATTAGTCACGTTACCTATGTTGGCATCCACACAGCAGCAGGAGGGAAAGGACGAGTCTCGCCATGACGGAGACTCTGCTCACTTGCTTGTTGGAGCTGCAACACACAGAACAACCACGGAGACATTTGAGCCACGAACTGACTCACACACAGAAACTCTTTCCCCTGCCGAGAAAAACACAGACACAGACACGGGCTGCGAGAGGAATCAGCGCATCCAGCGGTGCCGGGACCATCTCTGCTCAATGAGGCTGCAACTCTTCCACATCCACATCACAGACACCACAGAGGAGACATGCACATATGGAGATGATCTGATCTGCCCATTGTGTGAAAAAAGCCTTTTGAATCCATGAGCATTACAATTCACACCTCCTCCTCCTCCTCCTCCTCCTCCTCCTCCATCATCACCTCTCTTCATCACCACAAAAAAGCAAAAGAATTGATTCTCACCCTCCATTCCTATCAGCCATGCTGTTTCTAATTAGAAGAAGAAGAAGAGGAAGAAGAAGAAGAAGAGGAAGAAGAAGAAGAAGAGGAAGAAGAAGAAGAAAGAGGGGCTCTACCTGAATGAAGATCCGTCACAACCTGGGTGTATTGTTTGTCTTGGGGAGGCTGGGTCTCCGTCGGCGGGGTACAGTCACCTAATCCCCCGTTTCTTGTCGGTCGTCTGCCCTCCTCCTCCTCCTCCTCCTCTCTCTCTCTCTCCCTCTCTCTCCCCCTCTCCATCAGCGGTGTGTTGTAGTAGTCTGTCTGCTCCTCTGCTCCTATAGGCTGCTCCGCCTCCCTCCGTCAGTGTCCACTGCACCGCGTCTCTTCCGCCTCCTCCAGACGTGTTGCAGCAGCAGCATCAGCATCACACTGGCTGACACCTCGGTGTCGATGTATTTTTTATTTTCATCCCCCTTCTTTCACTGACGGTCCTAAAATATACAAAGTGCTGCAATCCTTTTTACAATAGGGGGGGGGGGGGGGGATAAAATAAAGCACATATCAGTTTGTACATCTTTCTTCTGCCATGTTGTAAATGTGTGGTTCGACACCACAGTTTGATTTAGTCAAATGTTACCATCTGTAAAATGATGTATTTCACCTATTTATCTGTGACTGTTTGTTTCATTTCAACTCTTTCTAATTGGCATTTAGTTATTTTTACCCTTTTATTCACGATTTTTAAACAAACTTATGAATAATGATTACACACAATACAATTAATGCTTTCAGCTAATTAACCGTTACTTGCAACTATTTCAACTATTTATCGGGTCATTTAGCAAATCATTGATCTATTGCTTCAAGCTTTTTTAATTTTCCTTATCTTGTACTTTGCTATTTCATCCATGTAACCAATTCAGCTCACTCTTTCTGCCATTTATCTAATAGGCATGTAGCTATTTCTCATATGTGTTCATTAGCCTAGTTTTGGCGATCTGTTTCAATTTCTTTTTAGTTTTTCTCAACCATTTATCCATTAGGCTACATGTAGCCTAGCTTTCTGTCATACATGACCATGACATGTTGAAACACTCAGATGTAAGATATGAAATATCAGATAGTTTTTCTTAGCTTGTGACGTCTGCATTCAACATTTCTCGCTCTCCTGTGGAAGCTGTGGCCGACATAGCCTTAATGTAGAGGGGGTTGGGGGTCAAGCTATTCATCACGAGAATGATAATGTGCTGCTCAGTCATTTAGTGTGAACGTCCACCAGCTCAATTCAGGCTCAGACCAAACTGCTTTTCATCCTGGCAGCTGCCATGAGAGGGAAGCTGAGATATAGTGGCTGATATCTGACCATCATATATACGCTTATCTTTCATCCGTCTGGAGGTGCAGAGTGTGTGTGTGTGTGTTAATGGGAGTAAGAAATCACCAGACCGTCCCCTACAGGAGCCTGGCTTCAGCAGCGCGGAGTGCCGGCCCGCTGGCCAGGAGCAGGTTCAGAGGGGGGGGGGGAAGATGGAGGAGGAAGATGGAGGAGGAGGAGGGTGGAGGGTCGTCTCCCAGAGGAAATATAGTGCCTTTCAATATTTGCCCTGCAGCCATCCCACTGTTTGAAATTCCCATTTTGCTGCAGGCCAAAAGAAACTGCAGCTGCACATGAGCACACGGATCAATTAACCAGCATAACAGATCAGGGGCGTCTGGACCAATGAACGTGTTGGGGTCTGAATATGTGAATTAATAAACACGTGCAAACATCAAGCGCAGAAATACAGTTTCTTTCCCCATGAAAAGATTCATGGCTAACGGTTTGTTTATTGATATGCTATTGGTTTACCTTTTAATTAACACTTCAGTGTTTTCATTGGCTGAAAGCTGTTTTATTATTGATGGTGTCATCACCCTTCTCTTTCAGGAATGCTGTTGACGGAAACAAGAAGTTGTTTGCCATCTATGACACGAGGTAGGAAATGTCACCCCACACACACACACACACACACACACACTCACTCACTCACTCCTAATTATGTTCTGACATCGACCTCTATATTTCCAGGCCTGAATAAGTGTTCGGTGAGCGCGATGCTTTAGAAAAGAAAAAGAGCACATCATAGACGATCAACGGCCCAATCAATCACCGGCATCGATTAACCGGCTGATAAATACAGCCTGGTCCAATAATATGTATAATATATACTGTGCAGGTCCCGCCATTTTTACAGGGACACAGGGGAAGGGGATTGGTGCAGATGGTGTGAGGAGCACTGTAAAAAATGTCCGTTTTTAACAAGGCATGTTGGTGAAGTGTTGAGGATGAAAATTCTTGATGCTTCATTCTAAGACCATAAAGAAGATAGTGTATGTCAAGCAAAGGGGAGAAGGTTGATTGCATTTAGTAATGCAACGTTAAAAATTTTGGGTGTGAAGGATTATTATTCTGAGAATTATTACCTCCTGGTGTTTTCAAGAAAAATCACTGCTGTCTTCATTGTGACAGTTCAAACATTTGAAAGAAGGGAACCTGAAGCTTGACACGTTCCCTGCTGGAATATTAGTCTCATATAATAACAAGGAAAAGAAAATACTTTGTGAGCTAATGACTAACATGTAGGATGTAAAATAAAGCCTGCACCGCAGCTACTGGTGGCTATATTTTTTACAGTGTGCTGGTGCCGGGCTCCGTCTCATGTGAACGAGCCGAGTGCCTTCACCAGCATCCTCCTCCTCCTCCTCCTCCTCCTCCTCTCATCAATATGCGCTTCGGCTCCTGAATGTTCGAGTCACAGACCGCAAAGAGAAGACAGCAGCGGAGCCAGTGTTCACGAGGAGGACAAGTCTGCGCGTATTCCTCCCCGACGCATCCACCGCGCGCCCGGACCCTCTCCAAACCCCTGCGCTCGACTTGCCCCTTTTCCTTCATTGGCCAATCAAAGGATTTCCTGTGATCGGAGGAGTCTGTCTGTCGATCGGGGGTCTCTCCGCTGTCACTCGTTTCATTCCGAGTCATTATATTCAGGGGACAGGGGGGATGTTCGCGCTGCACCGGCTGCGGCAGTTTCGCGTCCTGTCCGCTCTGGTCGTCGGTTCGATTGTGTGTTGCGCCAAAAGGTGAGAGTGATGTTGTCATGTGGAGAGGTCAAGGTTATTGATGCACGAGTGGCTGCTGATGTTTTCTCACCCTCCTGTTCCCCTCTTGTCCCCTCTCGTTCCCCCTCTTGTCCCCTCTTGTCCTCCCTCCTGTCCCCCTCTCGTTCCCCTCCGGTCCCCTCTCGTTCCCCTCTTGTCCCCTCGGTCCCCCTTTTGTCCCCCTCCTGTCCCCTCTCGTCCCCCTCTCGTCCCCCTCTTGTCCCCTCTCGTCCCCTCTCGTCCCCTCTCGTCCCCTCTCGTCCCCCTCTCGTCCCCCTCTCGTCCCCCTCCGGTCCTTCTCTTGTCCCCCTCTTGTCCTCCCTCCGGTCCCCTCTCGTTCCCCTCTTGTCCCCCTCCTGTCCCCTCTTGTCCTCCCTCCGGTCCCCTCTCGTTCCCCTCCTGTCCCCTCCGGTCCCCTCTTGTCTCCCTCCTGTCCCCTCTTGTCCCCCTCTCGTCCCCCTCTTGTCCCCTCTTGTCCCCCTCTCGTCCCCCTCTTGTCCCCCTCCTGTCCCCTCCGGTCCCCTCTTGTCTCCCTCCTGTCCCCTCTTGTCCCCCTCTCGTTCCCCTCTTGTCCCCCTCTTGTCCTCCCTCTCGTTCCCCTCCGGTCCCCTCTTGTCTCCCTCCTGTCCCCTCTTGTCCCCTCCGGTCCCCTCTTGTCTCCCTCCTGTCCCCTCTTGTCCCCTCCGGTCCCCTCTTGTCTCCCTCCTGTCCCCTCTTGTCCCCCTCTCGTCCCCCTCTTGTCTCCTTCCTGTCCCCTCTTGTCCCCCTCTCGTTCCCCTCTTGTCCCCCTCTTGTCCTCCCTCTTGTCCCCCTCCGGTCCCCTCTTGTCCCCTCTGGTCCCCCTCTTGTCCCCCTCCTGTCCCCTCTTGTCCCCCCTCAGCGTCAATGAGCCGGGCAACATGTCTTTCGTGAAGGAGACAGTGGACAAGCTACTGAAGGGTTATGACATCCGACTGAGGCCGGACTTTGGAGGTATGTGATGTTTTCTTCCTCTTCCTCATCCTCCTCCTCCCCAGTTGAATCCCCCTCCATGCCATATGCAGGCAGCTTTATATTTGGCGCCATGCACAGTGTTGTGGTCAGGTGTGGAGGTGAGGGCCTGCGGACACATCCTCCTGTTTCACCTCTTCCAGGGGCCCCTGTCGCAGTCGGGATGAGCATAGACGTGGCGAGCATAGACATGGTGTCAGAAGTCAACATGGTGAGTAGATGAACGTCACACTAAACGCATGTTTCTCTGTGTTTACTCGAGCGCGTAACGCTCGCCACGCAGCCTCCGCCACTGCACACAACATGAGTTCTGCTGCTCTAAGGAAGTGCTGATGTAAATCCAGTTCTCCCTCTGAAGCCATTATGTGACGCCACGGATGGATGGGCCGGGCTTCCTGTAAGCAATAAAGCATCTTTATCTCACCCAGCACCAGCACGTGTTACACACACACACACACACACACACACAGACACACACACACACACGCTGATCTCCAGACAGCAGCGACTCCAGAGGAGAGGTTTCACCATCAGTACCGTCCACACAGACCGAAGGGAGAACAGGCACTGGGAAGGCTGGATGTGATCCTCCTGCTGTTCTCTTACATTTTCCACAAATGTTACTTGAGCGTTTGGCAGGACAAGTTCCAGAAAATATGCGCAGCCACGTTTGCGTTCTCCCTCCAGTGACGCTCAGGACCGTGTCCTGACTCCAGTGAAAGCAGCTTGTTAACCTCTTGTGCCACAGTTAACAGTGTCGGAGCAGTGTCCACCCAGGAGGCCCTCGGAGCCGGGAAGGCTGATTGGATTCGCTAATGTGAGCTGGATGCTGTTTGCCCCGGCGTCGACACGTGACGCGTACCCACAGTAACTTCAGGTCTGCCGACAGTGGCCCACATGGCAGCGGAAACAGAGGCTCCTGCGTCAGATTGAACGTTGGCCGTTGCTTGTGATGGGTTCACATCCGGGCTTTGAAATTCGTCCACCTGCAACGGTTGGAGCCATGTGCATCTCTGCACATCATCTCACACACATACAGTCCAGTGTGTGAGCCTTCCTGACCAGGTCACTGAAGAGGAGAAGGACTCTGTTTCTACTGGTTGTTGTTGAGGCCTGTATGTGGTGGGCGGTGCGTGATCACTGTAATGACTCACTGAGTCTCCACCAGGTGACTCTCGCTTCAGGGGAATTGTTGTTGGCCCAGATTATGTGTTGTCGCAGTGTTATTTCCTCGAACAAAGAAGCGCTGTCTTCCTTCTCAGCAGGCACAATTTGCTATTTTGATAATAAATTAACCACTGTTGTAATTTTTTTAAATACCAAATATTTCATTGTGCGATTTTTTCCTTTTTTTGTCTTGATATTTGGGACTATTCTCAGTCATCTTGGACTTTACTCTGAACTCATAACTTTCCTGTTACTGTGCTACGCACGCACAAGTTCGAGCCCGATGACTCGTAGCCTGCATAAACGTGATATGATATAATAATACGGAGACAGTTTTGTATCCTTCTGGGATCAGTCAGCTGGCCCGCAGTGGTTCAGTGATCCACGCTGAAGGAGTAGTGGACCCACTTGTCTGGATCCGTGCTAGAAGATTTCTCTTTGACCAACAGTTGAGCGGCTCACGTGAGCTGGCGAGCCAAGCAGGCCATCTCCTCCGAGCAGACGGAGGCAGCCCGTCCACCAGGGACAGGCAGACAGCTGAGATCACACTTCAACTCAGAATTAATCAGGTCTCTTTCTCATCCAATCCACCGGGGGAAACTGCACACGCGCCGCCGTGCATCTGCGCTTTCCAGGACGTCGTCCAGCTTTGTTTTTGCCCCAGTGTTTGACATTTAGTGGATCCTTTTCTTCCAGCGCTGGGACCGCCTGCGGCCGCAGCGCCGGGTGTTGCTCTGCAGGGGAAATGGATAATGACTGTGCCGAGCTTCGTCCATTCAGCAGCACTAAACAGCGCAGCCCAGATAAACGCTGCTCTCTTTGTCTCCGTAGCGAAGAAGGCAATTTCCAAGTTGTTAGGCGCCATTCTGCATTAATTTAAATAACATTTCAGCCACTGAATCCACTTCAGCGGCCCAGTGGAACAACCCACAGGCATAATTGGGAAAAGTGGTCTTCAAAGTTGAGGGTTTTGTTGCTGGTTGAGCTGAAATGAAGCTTGTACAGATGGAGAAAGAAACAGCACAGTGACAAATCAGATTCGAGGTTTGATGGGACCTCTCTCAGTGTGGGTGTGTCCGACTGTGACGCACCTAGCGGCCTCGTTAAGGCTCATTCCCAAAGGTCGGGCCGAGGTCAAAGGGAATCAGCGTTCAACCGAGTTGCAGGTGAAATGGGTGCAGGAGGTTCAGCTTCAGGTTGTCAGTGGGGATTCAGAGGAGTGAAAGCCAATAGAAGATTCTCACAGGTGTTACAAGGCAACATTTGAGTGTGTGAACCTGCGAATCTGTATCAGAGAGAATGTTCAGATGTTTTGCTCTGGTTAATTAGGGACTGTACGATATTGAGTTGTTAATGAAGCTGAGTGTCGCTTCATAAGAAGCGAATTCTGAGATTCAACCCCCACTAGTAATTTATTAACAATCTCTAAACACAGTTGATGAACCTGCCTCACACTACATATTCCGCTGACTCGGGTATATATATATATATACACACACACACACACACACACACACACAGTATATACACCTCCACTCTGGTTTTATTAGCTGTGGGGTGGGAGTTCATTCCATCCGCCCACGCTGGGCAGAAGGTGGTCTTTGCGGCGCTGTTTGCGCTGGTGAAATTTACTGGACGCCGACACTCGGGCAGAACAAGAGTTGAAGCAAATAAAGGGGAGCGGAGAAATATAAGATTTATTGA
>NC_061515.1:30022500-30132500 GCF_022379125.1 Scophthalmus maximus
AATATATGTGTGTCCATTTACTCTAGATGTAATTATTAGATACCATGTTTTCCAGCACTGTGGCGGTAATCCACAATTTTCTGGGGCAAAGTGAATCTCAGGGTCAAAATGTCCTCGGATGTTTCCCAGCGTCGAGCAAATTCCATGTGTTTAAAGCGCAGTTAGAGCACACAGCACTGCAGCCGGCCAATCAGCAGCCAGGGGATTGTGTGACTTGCTCAAGGGCACCAGCAGTAGAGGACGGGAACCGTTTGGAAAGGTGCATTAATGCAACGCCAAGCGTGCGGCTGTTGTTTGATATTTGTGTCGTGAAGCCCACGTTTTGAATTTCCCATTGATCTTCTCGACAGGCAGGTTCAGAGGAGTGAGCGTCGCCATGAATATGGATGCATGCTTTGAATTATTAGAGTGCGACGTGTGTGTGTGTGTGTGTGTGTGTGTGTGTGTGTATTTGCATGCTTGTGTTTGCATCAGTGTTCATACTGAACAGTCATACCGCCGTGCTCGCTTATGCAACTGGAGTTCACAGCACTTAGAGACCTCTGGATGCTTTCAAGAGATCAGAGGGACGTGCTGTTGATAACATGAGCGTTATATAAATGTACTGTACGTCAGGTGAGGAACATGCAGAATACCTGTACGTAGACCGCAGTGCGCCACAACGCGACCTGCTGCTACAGTATGTTATCATTAACTCAGCTGTATGAGAAGAACATCATGGGTTTCCACAGCCTCATCTGAGTCCAGTGGCAAACTGCCAAGCAGCCGTCTTCTAATCAGGCCAGACTTCGCCTCAAATTCACTTTGCTAGCTCATACGTCCAATAAACAACGGGGAAACATCCTCATGACGAAGCATCCTCACCGTAGTCTAATCTACTTCTTACTGCATTGCTGTTGTTGTGATTCCAATGGACCAGAAAACATCTTCCCTTCAATTCATCCAGGGTCTAAAATAGCTTCTCTCTTCTTGCTTCCCCCTCTTCCCCGTGTTTGTGTCGTCTTCCTGCAGGATAACGACGACGGCGGCGTGTATGATGGATCTCAGGAGGTATCCCCTGGACGAGCAGAATTGCACTCTGGAGATCGAGAGCTGTGAGTAGAAAGTCCCAGAATGCCGTTGGGGGATGACATTCACTGCTGAGGGCTGAGTGGGGAAACCGACAGGGTCCCGTGTGGGAACGGTGACAGTTTGAGCGCAGCAGAATCAAACCGGGTTCATTTGGTTCCTTTTCCATTTCTTGTAAAATGTGAGAGTGAGGCCAGTGGATAACTGTCGCCACAGAATGTTCTGGAAATGTTCCCGTTGTCGTGAGCACATCTGACAATCTTTGATCACTCGTGTTCCAGAGTTCAAGTCTGAAAACAGCTCATCAGGGAGCCTGCGGCGCTGCCACTCGTCTTCTTCACCAATTTCTCTCTTTCTTTAATAGATCGTATTGGAATAAAAAAATATATATATATGCGTAAGAAAGCTTGAAGCAAGAGCTTCCAAGGACGCTATTTTAGAACTATTTTGACGTTTCTGTGAACTGAATTGAACTTGTTCACGACTTTGCTTTTCAAAGCAGCGCCTGGTTCTTGGAAACAACTTCAAAAGATTTTTATTTTTTTTTCTTCCCATTTGACAGTTGGACGATCGGCTACACTGAATATCTTGGTCTCCAGTGATGCTTAGACAGATGGTTACACCTTGGTGTGTGTGTGTGTGTGTGTGTGTGTGTGTGTGTGTGTGTGTGTGTGTACAGATGGCTACACCACGGACGACATTGAGTTCTACTGGAAAGGCGGCGAGTCGGCTGTAACGGGGGTGACGCGAATCGAGCTGCCTCAGTTCTCCATCGTCGATTACAAGCTGGTGTCCAGAAACGTTGTCTTTTCCACAGGTAAATACTTCAACGCGCCGCGCGCGGCGGCCCCTTTTCTGGCCTTCACACAAAGCGCCCGCTACATTTCACATGATATCGCTCGTATCAAGCGTTTGGCCTGTTTTCAAGCTTGTTATTTCATCAATTTCCGCAGCAAACGTCTCTGTGCCAAAGCTTGATCTGCTGATCTTGAATCCTCAGAGTCAGAGTTGTGTTTGTCAGAGCTTCTAATTGGGTTGAATTGAGGAGATGCGCCGCCTTTGAAGAATCCCCCCAAGTAACGGCAGGCGCAGCCAGGACCCTCGGATGGTGCTTAACCACAACACGCCGTAAAAACACGCTGATTTATGGAGTGAATGGCGTCCGTGTCACGTTGGCCCCTGACCCCTGAGGGGGGGGTCGTTGAAATTAATGGTCGTTATTTTTGGCTATCATACTGACGTTAACAAACTGCAGCAGGCGCCCCCGATCAATTCAATCAATCAATACAATCCATCAGTGTGACAGCAGCGAGTTGATCTTAAAGCCCCTTTCAACCTCAAGTTTTCTTTTCAACATTCAAACGTCGTGACTGAATATGCAACAGTGCAGGTTACAATGGATTTGGACTAATTAGAGTTGATTAACTCTGATTGGTGCACAGACGCACACAGCATCATGATGTGTCACCTTTTTAAGAGAGGATGTTGTCACATATGTAAGTATGACATCTCAGATAATTATCTACAAAGGCAAAGCCAAAGGTCAAAATAAGGGTTCATGTCGTGTTTGGCATTTAGTTCTTTTATCAAAGCTCAGATGATAAATGATTCATGGTGAAATACATGAATCCAAAGCATGAAACAACTTGAAAACAAAGGCAACACTGGTGCAACAGAGTTTAAAGAGCCTGCAGCAAAAACCAAGTGGTCCTGCAAACCCCTGATGAATATTCACCCATGAAAAATTAAACGTAGAAGGAAATGCAAACGCGAGAGAGAGCCAGCGAATCTTTGGAACGCTGCCGTCGTCATTAACCGCTGTTGTGAAATACATCAATCAAGTGTTCCTCATAGGTTCTACAATGACCCTTTCCTTTGCAGCGCTCTACTTCGAAGACAGGGCAACACCTCACGGCAAGTTGCGGCTCAAGAAAAAACATTTGCACTATCGCATTTCATGTTGCAATTAATCCGTGTTGCTCTTTGGAACAAGTGTAGCAGAGTACTTCAACAGTCGTCCTCGCCCGCAGGGGAATGTTAATACATCCTGTGAACGTTGGTGTTTGTGTGGAACACCGAGGTTCCTCAATGAATGAGATTTTTACTGCGCACATGGACGGGGAACTTTGTTGACGCTCCCTAACCAACTGCCATTTAATCTGGTCAGTGGAGACGCGTCACATACCCAGACTGAGAAGGACACGAACAGTAAATCATTCTTTTGTTTTGATTCCTTTTATTAATATTTGTTTGAATGCAGATGCACAGACTTGTTTCCTGAGTCACCGCTCAGGATTTGTGTCCTCGTTTTCACAGTGTCTTTGTCCTGTGTCTGCTTTTATCTGTGGATCACGTACCAATGTGCCGCCAGCGCCGGAGCGCACTTGTTTGCGAGGAGCGAGGCTCGTCCCCTGTGGGCGGCGACTATCAAAGTTTAGCGTCCAGTGCTCTGCTCCGGCGCTCTTGGCAGGAAGTGTGAATCACATCAAAGGCGTTCGCAACGCTGGCTGATGACCAGGTTTCCTCCATTACATTTGCCACGAGCCAGATTTAATCCACTCCCCCTTTTTCTTCTTCCTCCTTCTCTGACCCGTCTTCGTTTCTCTCTCGCCCCCCGTCGCTCTCTTTTCCTCCGCAGCCTTCGCTCGCGCCCCGGCCTCGGTGTATCTGCTCCCCTCCCTCTGGTGAGAGGTGTGGTTAGATGCCAATTATCCTGCTCTCCGACAGAAAAACAGCCCAAGATTCAAGCGATTATATATTCATGTGGCACGAGGCCCACAGCATGAATTATTCTTCTCTACGCACACGTACAAACTCTGTGTGTTTGTGTACATACAGTGTGCGTGACCAGACAACACATGAAGCATATCGCTGTTGAAGTGTGTGTTGTTGGGTCTTTATTGTGCGGCGATGATATCGGCTTAAAAGTACAAACTGTTGAACTCATTAATATTCCTCAGAACTCTCGTCCTCCATGCATACAAAGACGAACAATTACATAACTATATATATATATAAGTAATGCAAATGGTTATGTAGTGTGTTTATGATCATAGTCTCACAATGAACACTAGACTCACGTGTGGACACAGACACTGTTTATACACACGGATATTTATTGTCCTGAAGAAGTTTCCATTTTGAAGAAATATTTCTGAAGATTAAAAAATAAGAAATTATTATTACGAATAATAAATCAATATTGTGTTCATGGTCATAGTCTCACAATGAACACTCGACTCACGTGTGGATACAGACACTGTTTTTGGTTTCAGAGGCAAAGAAATCAAATGACGAATTACCTGCAAAGAAAGCGGCAACTAACAGTTCGACAAAAGAGACCGAACAAGGAGACGGAGACGACAGCCGCTCTCCCAGACTCCATTGTTGAACTGTCATTATCAAATCAACTTTCCCATCGTCCCCGCTCCCTCTCCTCCTCCTCGGCCTCACACATGCTGTTCCTCCCACTCGCAGATGTTGTTTGGTGTAGCAGTTACAGCCCGTACACTTCTGACGCCCACGCGCAAGTGAACCTCAGCCTCCGCTTTTCTTTAACCGCTCCTGCATCTGTTACTGCGAGAGATACTCCGGTTTGTTTCCGGATCCCGGCTGGATCGGCACCAAGAGAGGTCGATGGGATATTTTAAGAGCCGCGACAATCTGTTCCCAGATCCACTGTCATGAAGCGTATGTTCAGCGTGTGGCCAGCACTTCCAACCGGGAGCCAAATATAGAATAGTCATCCCTGGGTTCAATACGTGAAACCACCGTTTTCTATTTGGTTTATATTGTTCAGTGATGCTCAACGGTTCCAGGTCAGAATCTGATTTATCGGCCAAGTACGTGAACGCGTACTATTTTTACATTACTCTCAGTAACTTAAATAAATAATAGACAGTTCTGTGTGTGTGTGTGTGTGTGTGTGTGCGCCAGCGAGAGAGAGAGAGAGAAGGGGATACTTGTTACCATGGCAACAAATCCGACCCATGCTGTCAGCGTTGTCATGGAAACTGAAACAAAAACACAAGGTGTCCCTGTGTGCTCCTTGGAAAAGTGAACGTTTGCCGTTGTTCCTTCGGTCAATATGTGATATGTTGCGTTCGTGTTTGTGACCATCGCCTGCTTCTTCTCCCAGGTGCCTACCCGCGACTGTCGCTGAGCTTCAAGCTGAAGAGGAACATCGGCTACTTCATCCTGCAGACGTACATGCCATCGATCCTGATAACCATCCTCTCCTGGGTCTCCTTCTGGATAAACTATGATGCGTCGGCGGCCCGAGTGGCTCTAGGTAAGAGGAGCAGGTATTTGGTGTTCTCCGATGAGGCCGCCCCCCCCCCCCCCAATGGATTCACAAAAGTGATGCGTTTTCATGAACACGGAGAGAGACTGAGCTCCTCGCACTGTTGTGGGATTAGCGGGGAATTGGTGGGCCAAATGGAAACGGATTTGAAGTGCATTCCTATTATGTCTGCTGCAGCAGCAATAAAAGAAATTAGCATGAGGGGAAAGAGAGAGTGAGTTAGGTCCTCCGCCCGGACCTAACTGGGTCACACCTTGTCTGGTCACGGACAGGCGCCATAAATACATCACGTCACTCATGTTTTCACTGTGTGTGTGTGTGTGTGTGTGTGTGTGTGTGTGTGTGTGTGTGTGTGTGTGTGTGTGTGTGTGTGTGTGTGTGTGTGTGTGTGTGTGTGCGCGTGTGTGTGTGTGTGTGTGTGTGTGCGTGTGTGTGTGTGTGTGTGCGTGTGAGAGCAGTGTAATGATCGGGCAGGAATCAATTCAAGGAGGCAGCAGGCACAAACAATTGAGTTGTTTGAAGGAGAATCTCATTTTCCTGAGCCATTTCCAAGGATTGTAAAGTTACAAATGATCCGCTCGCACCGTAAACCGGCTGCAGCCCATCTCCCAGCGCCGCGCCCTGCCTTCATAACCACATCACATGAACAGCCAGCGTGTGGCCATTAGCTGTGATGGCTGCGGGAGCACTTTAAGTGTAATGGTAGACACACACCAGTCTTCACTTCAGACTCATCCGTCTCAGTGGCAGATTCCCAAAATGACGAGTGGGCAGACATGGCACATGCTAACTAGCTAGCTGTCAATTTGTGCCGTCTGCAAGTGATGAATGGAACCGTGCAATCAACGCTGCTTTGATTTACCTCCATCCTCCTCGCCGCTGAACCTGCTTCATCGCCTCCGGCTCGATCCCTCGTCCTCTTGATGATGCTGGGCCGTGTTGCTAATGGCCTATTGGCCTGTGAATAGAGGAGGTTTGATTGCTTTGTGCCCTCGTTCCAGCTGTTAAGGTGGAAAAAGAGACTGGGGGACATAACGGGAGAAAGGAGGGGGGAGGGGTTAAACCACTGAGACAGAGGTAGAGAAGAAGACACAGGGTGACGGAGACGGGGAAAGACAGAACCCTGTAAAACTACATTTGTCCCCGGAGAGAGTCAGGGCCTGATGAAAAAGGAGGGAGGCCCATGACGCACGGCGGCTTGATTAAATTGTCCGAAAAGGGGGAGTGAGAGAGGGATCGGGAAAAAAGAGAGAGAGAGAGGGTGAGGAGTAAAGGACAGAGAGTAATGGCACAGCTGAGAGAACACCTATAAAGAACAAGGCTGTCGTTAAGCCGGAAAAAATAATAGGGAGGGAGGGTGTGTGTGTGTGTGGGGGGGGGGGGGGGGGGGGCGACACAGAGCATGTGCAGGCTAATTCACATTCACACCAGCTCCTCCGACGACAAACACACACCTCCACACATGAGCAGTGTGAGCCTTGTAATGTGCCAATACATCACACTAAGGGCTGTATCGACCTTAGCCATCCCTCTGCTTCCTCCGCAACACACACACACACACACACACACACACACACACACACACGGACACACACACACACACACACACACACAGCCCGGCCACTGATAGGCTCCATTTATTTCCAATGCAGCCTGATGAAGTACAGTAGTAGATGTATGTGTACATGTATAATATCATTGACCCATTTGCGTATTTGCCGCAACATGTGATTGTACACGGAACATACATGACACAGACATGGTGGTGGTGGTGCAGAAAGTCACAACAAGTTGTGTGTTCGTGTGTTGTTTCTCTGCTCGAGCATCCTTATAAAACAAGAACACATACTGGTACGTGAGGGCACAACCTCGGCTTCATTGGAATTCAAAGGTCTGCCTGGAAACCTCCGACTGCCCCTCGGCCATCAACAGAAATAACTCATTAGTTATGTTTCTTGCCCCCAGCTCTCAGTAACCTTAACCACGAGCGGTACCGAGTCGTGCTCTCAGCCCGGTGAAGGCACCTTCACACCTTGTGTGGGTGAATTGGCTGTAGGTTTCTACTGTGGCCTTGAGAGCTCAGCGCACTGCGACAGGAGTCATTCACACAGGAACACCACACACAGACCACACACAGATTCACCAAAGTGCTGTGAAATGTGAAAACACAAGCAAACGCAGAAAGAGATAGGAGGTACGGGAAACGGAAAAGGTAGAAACAAACTACATCCCGCTCTTCTCTCTCCTCCTCCAAAGGCATCACCACGGTGCTCACCATGACGACCATCAACACCCACCTGAGGGAGACGCTGCCCAAGATCCCCTACGTCAAGGCCATCGACATGTACCTGATGGGCTGCTTCGTCATGGTCTTCCTCGCCCTGCTGGAGTACGCCTTCGTCAACTACATCTTCTTCGGCCGGGGCCCTCAGATGCAGAAGAAGCTGGCGGAGAAGGCGGAGAAGGCCAACAACGAGCGGGCGGCCAAGTACGACGCCGCACGGGTGAGTGGGGACGGGGCGGCCGGGCGCTTCTGAGAGAAGGCATCAGATTCCTTCACTGCAGTTATTCAAGAATGAACCTTTCTTTGTGACGGCAGATGAGATGTTCTGCGTCCAGTAATTTAACTTTGTCGTAGTCGCCGGTGGAGGCTGCAGTTGGTTTCCAGGTATTTGTATTTGTGGCTGAATATTCCCATCTCCTCAGGAGGCAGGTAGTCGGACCGCGTCCCTAAAACGCTCCAATCAGGTTAAAGGTCTTCGCCACTCACGCTCGGTGAGTTGTTTGTTCCGTGAGACTCTTCAATATCTCCGAGTCAACTCCTCCATTGCCATTCGCTGACATGGATGTTTTTTTTCTTTCTTCCCTTTGTTATTATTGATTTGAAATTCTCCTCCATCCGTGCAATGAATCCAGCGACGACAGACATTTCCATGACGCTGAGTTCTCATCCTTGACTTTCTGTCAGTGCTCATGCTCGATCTGGCGTCGTGACGTTGGTGTTTGCAGACACGAACCTGTTTCTCCTTCACAGCTCAGCATGCTGCCTCATTCAAATCACCATGACGAGCCACATTACTCACACGGCTTTCATTAAGTGACATTGCACATGTCAGGATGCTGTCAGTCCGTCCAAGTGCGGGCGACTACGTCGGGACCAGTAGCGTTTCCAAACTTCTGGTGTTGGCGTTTGAAATGAAAACGCAGTAGTAGTAGTAGTAGTAGTATGTATATAGTTCGTGCATACTACAAACATCCGCCGATGTCCGTTGATACTGGACATCGTCGATACATGTGCGACAGCCGCTCCATCTGCATGAATGAATCGCCCATCGCTGTTGATCAGTCGGCATGGAGAATGATCCTTGTGTGTGTGTTGCTCCCCGTCCGCGGGGGAGAGTTCCAGTCGCTCTGTTTCACTCCACACTCACTTTGATTTCATTGCCTTCAGGGAGCGAGTGCCTTCAGACCTCAGGGAGCCTCCTCTTTGGCTGTTCTCGTGATTTGCGTTGATCATTCTCCTCATTTCTTCCTCCACTCAGGCGGAGCCACACGGCCACGGGAACATCCTGCTGACCACCCTGGAGATCCACAACGAGGTGGCGGGAGGCGAGATCACCACCAGCTTGGCGGACATTAGGAACTCTCAGTCCATGGTGCAGTTGGACAGCACGGCCTCGTCGCACATCCAGTACCGCAAGCAGAGCGGCGGCGGCGGCCCGCGCTCCACCGGCCGCCAGTCCCTGGACCGGTCGGCGCAGATGAAGCGCAGCCGCCTGCGGAGGCGGTCCTCGCAGCTCAAAATCAAAATCCCCGACCTGACGGATGTGAACGCCATCGACCGCTGGTCACGGATCATCTTCCCCTCCGTCTTCTCACTGTTCAACCTCGTGTACTGGCTCTACTACGTCTGATTGGACTGTCGTGTTGAGGTGTTTGGTGTCGTTTCATTTGATTTTCATTTTGGTTTTCGTTCAAGTTTCTTCCTTTTTCTGTTGCTTTTATACACGATGGAATATGTCTGACAAAACAAAAAAGACTGAGAAGGACTTCGGAGTTTGGACCAAGTTCTCGTCAAAGTTGTTTTTTTATATTTGAAGTCCTTGAATCCTTAGTGTTGAGCTCTTTTTATTTTCTGAAGTTTGTACTGTAACTGGGACTTGTGACGGTCATTTCCCAACATTTTCCCTCTGTAATGTGTAAATAGACAGAAACAAAGCCAGCAATTGAATAAGTGATACAGTATTTGCAAAAAAAAACAAGCACAAACAAACATGGAAGCAGTTGATGCAAAGATTTTTCTAATCAAAAAAAAGAAACTTTATACAACGCAGGTGGTCAGATAATTACAGATAATTTCTAAAAATCCATTAGCCAAACTAATGCTCGTATGTTTGACTGGTATCCTATGCACTATTAACGCATGTAATGATCAGCCATAGTGGGAAAATAATCAACTACAACTCAACTTTACAGGAGAAGAGACTCCGGTGATGTGTGTTTGTTTATAGCGTCGATGATTTACAGTGAAATATCGTTGATCTGGAAAACCTGTACTCAAACCTTAGAGTTGAGGACGTTTCCCCTCGGTTCAGGACGACTGTGACTCAGGTGCCATTTGTTTTTTCATTCTTTGCTATTTGGCATCTTTTCCTCGACAAAAGAAAAGTGTCACTCAAATATACTTTTAGGGAATTTTAATACGGAGATTTGAAGAAAGGAAAAAAAAAGCACAAATGCAAAAATAAAACTGCCATATTTTCAAACTTCTCGCAACAGTGAAGGCGACAGAATTGCACTCAAATTTCTCCAACTTCCTAAAACTTAGGAGCGAACAACTGCCAAGGGCCTTTGGGGCGACACATTTACTCAACCCACGGAATTCTATGATATTTTTGTACTGTGTGTCTTCAGGTATTCATTTGAGTTCTTGTTTGCAACACTGACTCTGTTGTGGTGATAGAGCGGAGGAACAAAACCCGTGTACATAAGTACATAGGTGTGTGTGTATACACATAAATGTATATATACTGTGTGTACAAACCCCAAATGAAAACTAATGATCAAATGGTGAGGACAGTGTGATTGTCAGAAGAAGACAAAAGAGATGGGGCTCCTTCTCAGACATGTTCCTCTCCAGACACCGTGCGTATGTTCACATCACCCGCTGCAGACGGACCACGCTGACTTACACGCACGCGCTAGTGTTGAATGTATCGGATCCATTCTTCAGGGAGAGGATAATGAGCCATGGTCGTCGTCATTTCTCCATCCGAATGTAACGCGTCCGTCCGTGAGTAACGTAGGAAGCGAGAGCTGAATGTGTGCATGTGCATGTGTGTCAGAGAGAGAGAGAGGTGGGGAATGGAGGGAGGAAGAAGAAGGGCGTGGCCAGACCATCTGTTTCCTGCGCCGCTCGCTCGACTCACGGACAAATGTCAACGTATCACCGTATCGTGGATAAAAGTATCTCTCCCGTTTGACTCTGAACGATAACCTGTGCCATTCCACCCGAGGAGCAATCAACCAGTGACTGACAACTCACGGACAGTGATGTAAATCTGACAAATCTATTCGTGCATGTACGAGTCTACATGAAGAGCAACACTGACGGTGTTGTGACGGAGGAGCAGAGTTGGGATCAATTTAACTTTGAAATGACAAATTGTAAAGTATGTGTACAGTCTGACATATGACTAAGAACTGAATGTATTGTACTTAGGATTGTTGCTGCATTGCAAATGCAATTTACTTTCTGGAAAACAGGATTGACCTCAACCCTGATTAATATAGGGCTCCGGTTGATTCCACATGACTCTCGCCGGTTCCTGGTCCGGTTTTCTACCGTGTAGATGGGGCGAAGTGCAAAGACGACCTGGGTCCAACAAAAAATAGAGCTCAAGTTCTAAATGTAAAAAAAAGATATATATAATAAGCCATAACTGGGAACCCCCCCCCCCCCCTCCCCCCGCCCAAGGATCTATAGTTAAACCAAGTGTAAATCTGTTTTTTCAATTTACAAATCTGTGCACATTTACAATCCATGCTCCTGTTTTGTAAGATTGTAAAACCGGCACAGATTTCCATATGTTCCCTTTTCTCATTCCTCCACTGACCTTCGGGGTTCTCTTAGCATTTTTTCTAAAGATGCGTTCACCCACAACGTGGAGCGAATCTTGATGATATCCGTTTGAAATCAACTTGTGGACCAAACTCATGTTAGCTCTAAACTAGCAGGGATGTGCACATATTTTATATTTAATCTGTGTTCACCGTGTGCACAAGTGCGAGCGCTAAAATTCTCTTCACACACACACGACGTCTTTGGCTTTGGTTTTGTGTGTGCGAGAAGAAATGGTTATTTTTTGCCATCTCACGCCATTTAGAGGTGGAACGCAATGTTAAAGTCTGATGTTTCAAGCTGCTTTGTGTAATTTGTAGGTGAAAACTGCACCGACGAAATGTCCAAACATTGAAATTGAGATGAAGCTGCGCTGTCGTGTAAATAAGAAATGAAAAGACAGATTGGTGGAATTGCTCCGGCTTACTGGTTCACCTTGATTACCTCCGGGTCCGAGGTGCAATTGAAAACAAGTTCCTGCATTTTTTAAAATTTATTGAAAGAGGAGGCCACCGTTACAAACTCTCGCTTCTTGTTTGTCATGCATGCAACTACAATTCGTAACTTGGGAAGATTTTAAAAAGAGAAAAACTCACTTATGACGGCTGCCAACTGCTTGTTCCAGAGCTGACACGATGCCATGTGAGCCTACGTCAACTAAAAAGATGAAAAAAGACTTCAGGTGTTGTATGGCCTTGGTCCCATAATGGAATGTGAAATGTTCTGTGCTGCCACAAAATGTATCTAGGTCTAGATTTATACTGTATATCTCTGTATGTTTCCCTTCATTTTTCAATAGATTATCATGTTAAACCATCAAATAAAGGATATACATTGTACCTGTGGATTTGACATCATTCTCATGCCGACAAGCTGCAAACGCTGCACGACTACAAGGCAGACGAATGCAATTCATTGCAGTTTAGAACTTGGGATAAATACATTAGAAGACTTGGACGAGATGTCAAGCCCCAGTGTGATGAGGTCATTCTCTGGCGGCATCTGGTGGTGAAGTTGCAAACTGCAGCCAACTGAGCACAACTTTCATAAATGAGGGTTGTGTGAGTATGTATCCCATCTTCACCACTCAGGTGAAGAAATGGTGAATCCAACAACTCGTTACAGACTAAGGATAAAGTAGAGTCAGTGTCACAACTAATATTCATCTTTATCTTCATTTGTTTTGCAGTTTTTTGACTCTTCCTCCTGATCATCCAATCAACCTTTAACGGGACAAATCGGGGGAATCCGCCTTTAATTAATTAGCAGCTGGTGGTACCTGATTACAGTGGCAGCACCTGGGCCGACTCGGGCAGCCAATCAGCGTCCGCCCTGCGCACTGATATAGTTTGGGCAGCTCGCGGCGCGAGCGCATAGGAAACGAACCGAGACACGAGAAGACACGGGTCGAGACGAGTCCAGACGAGTAGACACGAAGATACGAGAAGACACGAGTCGTCACGAGTCCGGTTCACGGTTCAACACGTTGAACGTTGTGAACCTCGTTACTGCACAAGTTGTCAAGTTACAACGAACTGTGGAGACGATTTGTGTCGAGTGAGTGAAACGACCGGACGAGACCTCACCTGCGGCGTCCAGGTACTTTACTGTGTGTGTGTGTGTGTGTGGACGCCATTAACAACCCTTTGTGTTCCACCAGGTGAACCACGTGGGTCCTGAAGAAGAGGAGACTCGAACCTTCACTGTGAAGACTGAAGGAGAAGTGACTTGAATCATGCGTTATTTCAAAGAAGCTGTTTCCTTCTCTGTTCTCAACCAGTTAAATCATAAATCAATAAAACAATAACGCCACCGATCAACTGAACTTAATTCATGTGGTAATATTACAAATTATTAAAAAGTAGCAATTTGTATATTATGAACATATCACTTCCTGAGGCTATTGCAATAAGTCAGATGATTTTTCCTCATATTTTTCAGACCATAACTCTGTCGTATAATCTTCATTTCTTTGAACACTAAACAAACGATAGTGGAAAATTAAATGAAGTTAATTTACAGATATAATATATATTTTATACATGTGAGGGGGGGCAACTGTCCATTGCAGGAGACATCTCCTTACTAATGCTGCTAATTATTAAAGATTTCTGTCGGTTCTTTGACGGTTTCTCTGTCGTTTGTCCATTTGGCCGTCGGTCGGACAGCAGCTTCTCTCTCTCTGCTCTTATATATATATATTAAATGAAAATCCTAACAGAATCATGGTCTTAAATATGAGGACATGTGGCGTGTTAGTCAGCAGGATTATGAACAGATGACATGTAGTGTCCACCAGAGGGCACTGAAGCTCTCAGGTCTTTTTTAAGCACATGGACACAGGAACTCTTTAACACCACAGGTGGAAACATGTAACCTACTGGAGGCCATTTTGATTTGTTACTTCTCGACCTGTGCATCTCAATAACTCGTCCTTCTCGCTTCCATCAAGGTGAATGTTGAACTGTGTGGAAGAAGATGATCAGACAGACACGGACTCAGTGATGTTGACCTGCCTGGCCCTTCGCTGGGGCCCTTCACCGGGGCCCTTCACCTGGGTTCATATCAAGGTAACGAATTTAATCATAAACACATAGTTTGTATGGATATGGCATAGAGAGTCACTACATCCCCTCCCAGTTGTATTAAATCATAATGCAGAGTTATGGTGTTAAAGATTTGTCTTTGTGTGTCAGCAGGATGAATTGCTCCTGAACGTGGAGAAAGAGAGGATCTGGACAAAGGGGCGGAGCCAGGGATGTTTCATTTCTTTCTTTAACATTTTTTAACATGATGATTCAGAGAATAATTCATGGATTTTGATGAATGAGACCAAACAATGTAACATCGTTTGTAAAGATATGAATGATGATTACCACCGTTAATATCCTGACATCCAGTGTGTTGTATGGAAAGTAGCTTCTTAGGAAAATATCATTCTTTACATAAAAACAATAACAGAGCATTTCTGTTCATTGTACAGTTAATTGTTCTGTCAATCGTGTGATGGTTGGTCTGTAGGTGAGTGGGTCTGTTGGTCTGTTGGTCGGTCTGTTGATCCGTTGGTCTGTTGAACGGTCTGTCGATCCGTTGATTCGTTGGTCCGTTCGTTGGTCCGTCTGTTGGTCCGTCTGTTGGTCCGTTGGTCCGTTAAACATAGTTTGTAAAGATATGAATGATGATTACCACCGTTAATATCCTGACATCCAGTGTGTTGTATGGAAAGTAGCTTCTTAGGAAAATATCATTCTTTACATAAAAACAATAACAGAGCATTTCTGTTCATTGTACAGTTAATTCTTCTGTCAGTCTGTGTGATGGTTGGTCTGTAGGTGAGTGGGTCTGTTGATCCGTTGGTCTGTTGGTCGGTCCGTTGATCCGTTGATCTGTTGATCCGTTGATCGGTCTGTCGATCCGTCGATCCATTGATCCGTCGATCCGGTCCGTTGGTCCGTCTGTTGGTCAGTTTGTTGAGCAGTTGGTCTGTTGGTCCGTCTGTTGGTCCGTTGGTCTGTTGGTCCGTCTGTCGGCCCGTCAAACATAGTTTGTAAAGATATGAATGATGATTACCACCGTTAATATCCTGACATCCAGTATGTTGTATGGAAAGTAGCTTCTTAGGAAAATATCATTCTTTACATAAAAACAATAACAGAGCATTTCTGTTCATTGTACAGTTAATTCTTCTGTCAGTCTGTGTGATGGTTAGTCTGTAGGTGAGTGGGTCTGTTAATCCGTCGGTCTGTTGGTCCGTCGGTCTGTTGGTCCGTCAATCCGTTGATCCGTCGATCCGGTCCGTTGGTTGGTCCGTCTGTTGAGCGGTCTGTTGAGGCGTTGGTCTGTCTGTTGAGCCGTTGGTCTGTTGGTCCGTCTGTTGGTCCGTTTGTTGAGCCGTTGGTCTGTTGGTCCGGTCTGTTGGTCCGTTGGTCTGTCCGTCTGTTGGTCCGTCGTTCGGCCCGTCTGTCGGGCCGTCAAACATAGTTTGTAAAGATATGAATGATGATTACCACCGTTAATATCCTGACATCCAGTCTGTTGTATGGAAAGTAGCTTCTTAGGAAAATATCATTCTTTACATAAAAACAATAACAGAGCATTTCTGTTCATTGTACAGTTAATTCTTCTGTCAGTCTGTGTGATGGTTGGTCTGTAGGTGAGTGGGTCTGTTGATCCGTTGGTCTGTTGGTCAGTCCGTTGATCCGTCGATCCGGTCCGTTGGTCCGTCTGTTGGTCCGTTTGTTGAGCCGTTGGTCCGTTGATCTGTTGATCCGTTGATCGGTCTGTCGATCCGTCGATACTTCGATCCGGTCCGTTGGTCCGTCTGTTGGTCCGTCTGTTGGTCCGTTTGTTGAGCCGTTGGTCTGTTGGTCCGGTCTGTTGGTCTGTTGGTCCGTCTGTTGAGCCGTTGGTCTGTTGGTCCGTCTGTTGGTCCGTCAAACATAGTTTGTAAAGATATGAATGATGATTACCACCGTTAATATCCTGACATCCAGTGTGTTGTATGGAAAGTAGCTTCTTAGGAAAATATCATTCTTCACATAAAAACAATAACGGAGCATTTCTGTTCATTGTACAGTTAATTCTTCTGTCAGTCTGTGTGATGGTTGGTCTGTAGGTGAGTGGGTCTGTTGATCCGTTGGTCTGTTGGTCGATCCGTTGATCGGTCTGTCGATCCGTCCATCCATCGATCCGGTCCGTTGGTCCGTCTGTTGGTCCGGTCTGTCGATCCGGTGCGTTGGTCCGTCTGTTGGTCCGTTTGTTGAGCCGTTGGTCTGTTGGTCTGGTCTGTTGGTCTGTTGGTCCGTCCGTTGGTCTGTTGGTCCGTTGGTCCGTCTGTTGGTCCGTCGGTCGGTCCGTCTGTTGGTCCGTTTGTTGAGCCGTTGGTCTGTTGGTCCGGTCTGTTGAGCCGTTGGTCTGTTGGTCCGTCAGTTGGTCCGTCTGTCGGTCCGTCAAACATAGTTTGTAAAGATATGAATGATGATTACCACCGTTAATATCCTGACATCCAGTGTGTTGTATGGAAAGTAGCTTCTTAGGAAAATATCATTCTTCACATAAAAACAATAACGGAGCATTTCTGTTCATTGTACAGTTAATTCTTCTGTCAGTCTGTGTGATGGTTGGTCTGTAGGTGAGTGGGTCTGTTGATCCGTTGGTCTGTTGGTCGATCCGTTGGTCCGTCTGTTGGTCCGTTTGTTGAGCCGTTGGTCTGTTGGTCCGGTCTGTTGGTCTGTTGGTCCGTCTGTTGAGCCGTTGGTCTGTTGGTCCGTCTGTTGGTCCGTCAAACATAGTTTGTAAAGATATGAATGATGATTACCACCGTTAATATCCTGACATCCAGTGTGTTGTATGGAAAGTAGCTTCTTAGGAAAATATCATTCTTCACATAAAAACAATAACGGAGCATTTCTGTTCATTGTACAGTTAATTCTTCTGTCAGTCTGTGTGATGGTTGGTCTGTAGGTGAGTGGGTCTGTTGATCCGTTGGTCTGTTGATCGGTCTGTCGATCCGTCCATCCATCGATCCGGTCCGTTGGTCCGTCTGTTGGTCCGGTCTGTCGATCCGGTGCATTGGTCCGTCTGTTGGTCCGTTTGTTGAGCCGTTGGTCTGTTGGTCCGGTCTGTTGGTCCGTTGGTCTGTTGGTCCGTCCGTTGGTCTGTTGGTCCGTTGGTCCGTCTGTTGGTCCGTCGGTCGGTCCGTCTGTTGGTCCGTTTGTTGAGCCGTTGGTCTGTTGGTCCGGTCTGTTGAGCCGTTGGTCTGTTGGTCCGTCAGTTGGTCCGTCTGTCGGTCCGTCAAACATAGTTTGTAAAGATATGAATGATGATTACCACCGTTAATATCCTGACATCCAGTGTGTTGTATGGAAAGTAGCTTCTTAGGAAAATATCATTCTTCACATAAAAACAATAACGGAGCATTTCTGTTCATTGTACAGTTAATTCTTCTGTCAGTCTGTGTGATGGTTGGTCTGTAGGTGAGTGGGTCTGTTGATCCGTTGGTCTGTTGGTCGATCCGTTGATCCGTTGATCGGTCTGTCGATCCGTCACCACAGGTGGAAACATGTAACCTACTGGAGGACATTTTGATTTGTTACTTCTCGACCTGTGCATCTCAATAACTCGTCCTTCTCGCTTCCATCAAGGTGAATGTTGAACTGTGTGGAAGAAGATGATCAGACAGACACGGACTCAGTGATGTTGACCTGCCTGGCCCTTCACCGTGGCCCTTCACCGGGGCCCTTCACCTGGGCCCTAAACCTGGTTTCATATCAAGGTAACGAATTTAATCATAAACACATAGTTTGTATGGATATGGCATAGAGAGTCACTACATCCCCTCCCAATTGTATTAAATCATAATGCAGAGTTATGGTGTTAAAGATTTGTCTTTGTGTGTCAGCAGGATGAATCGCTCCTGAACGTGGAGAAAGAGAGGATCTGGACAAAGGGGCGGAGCCAGGGATGTTTCATTTCTTTCTTTAACATTGTTGAGCAGTTGGTCTGTTGGTCCGTCTGTTGGTCCGTTGGTCTGTTGGTCCGTCTGTTGGTCCGTCTGTCGGTCCGTCTGTCGGTCCGTCAAACATAGTTTGTAAAGATATGAATGATGATTACCACCGTTAATATCCTGGCATCCAGTCTGTTGTATGGAAAGTAGCTTCTTAGGAAAATATCATTCTTTACATAAAAACAATAACAGAGCATTTCTGTTCATTGTACAGTTAATTCTTCTGTCAGTCTGTGTGATGGTTGGTCTGTAGGTGAGTGGGTCTGTTGATCCGTTGGTCTGTTGGTCAGTCCGTTGATCCATCTATCCGGTCCGTTGGTCCGTCTGTTGGTCCGTTTGTTGAGCCGTTGGTCTGTTGATCTGTTGATCCGTTGATCGGTCTGTCGATCCGTCGATCCGGTCCGTTGGTCCGTCTGTTGGTCCGTCTGTTGGTCCGTCTGTTGAGCCGTTGGTCTGTTAGTCCGGTCTGTTGGTCTGTTGGTCTGTTGGTCCGTCTGTTGAGCCGTTGGTCTGTTGATCCGTCTGTTGGTCCGTCTGTTGGTCCGTCTGTCGGTCCGTCAAACATAGTTTGTAAAGATATGAATGATGATTACCACCATTAATATCCTGACATCCAGTGTGTTGTATGGAAAGTAGCTTCTTAGGAAAATATCATTCTTTACATAAAAACAATAACGGAGCATTTCTGTTCATTGTACAGTTAATTCTTCTGTCAGTCTGTGTGATGGTTGGTCTGTTGATCCGTCGGTCTGTTGGTCGGTCCGTTGATCCGTTGATCGGTCTGTCGATCCGTCGATCCATCGATCCGGTCCGTTGGTCCGTCTGTTGGTCCGGTCTGTCGATCCGGTCCGTTGGTCCGTCTGTTGGTCCGTTTGTTGAGCCGTTGGTCTGTTGGTCCCGTCTGTTGGTCCGTTGGTCTGTTGGTCCGTCCATTGGTCTGTTGGTCCGTTGGTCCGTCCGTTGATCCGTCGATCCGGTCCGTTGGTCCGTTTGTTGAGCCGTTGGTCTGTTGATCTGTTGATCCGTTGATCGGTCTGTCGATCCGTTGATCCATCGATCCGGTCCGTTGGTCCGTCTGTTGGTCCGTCTGTTGGTCCGTTTGTTGAGCCGTTGGTCTGTTGGTCCGGTCTGTTGGTCCGTCTGTTGAGCCGTTGGTCTGTTGGTCCGGTCTGTTGGTCTGTTGGTCCGTCTGTTGAGCCGTTGGTCTGTTGGTCCGTCTGTTGGTCCGTCTGTTGGTCCGTCAAACATAGTTTGTAAAGATATGAATGATGATTACCACCGTTAATATCCTGACATCCAGTGTGTTGTATGGAAAGTAGCTTCTTAGGAAAATATCATTCTTCACATAAAAACAATAACGGAGCACATCGTACAGTTAATTCTTCTGTCAGTCTGTGTGATGGTTGGTCTGTAGGTGAGTGGGTCTGTTGATCCGTTGGTCCGTCGGTCGGTCCGTTGGTCCGTCGGTCGGTCCGTTGGTCTGTTGGTCGGTCAGTTGATCCGTCGGTTGATCCGTCGGTTGATCCGTTGGTTGTTTGGTCTGTTGGTCGGTCCGTTGGTTGTTTGGTCGTTCTTGTGGGAGTTCCTGTAGTTTCTGGACTGGAGGTTTCTCCTCCTGCAGTTAGGTCTGTTGGTCTGTTGGTCGGTCCGTTGGTCTGTTGGTCGGTCCGTTGATCTGTTGGTCGGTCTGTCGATCCGGTCTGTTGGTCTGTTGGTCCGTCTGTTGGTCCGTTTGTTGAGCCGTTGGTCGGTCTGTAGGTCCGTTGGTCCGTCGGTCTGTTGGTCCTTCAATCCGTCGGTCTGTTGGTCCTTCAATCCGTCGATCCGGTCTGTTGGTTGGTCTGTTGGTCTGTTGGTCCGTCTGTTGAGCCGTTGGTCTGTTGGTCCGTCTGTCGGTCCGTCTGTCGGTCCGTCAAACATAGTTTGTAAAGATATGTGTGATGGTTGGTCTGTAGGTGAGTGGGTCTGTTGATCCGTTGGTCCGTCTGTTTATCCGTTTGTTGAGCCGTCGGTCCGGTCTGTTGGTCTGTTGGTCGGTCCGTTTGTCTGTTGGCCGGTCAGTTGATCCGTCGGTTGTTTGGTCTGTTGGTCGGTCCGTTGATCCGTTGGTTGTTTTGTCGTTCTTGTGGGAGTTCCTGTAGTTTCTGGACTGGAGGTTTCTCCTCCTCCACCATCACACTGACACAGATCAACTGGACAAAGTGAGTTAGATCAAACCAGAAAAATTCTTCTAAGAATTGAATCGTAGAACATAAATTAAATGTGTTCTATGATCCACATTCTGGTTGAGCTTCTCTTTAACACGACATGTGGATACAGTTACTGTAACACAATGGATGTGATATTAACTGTTAATAAACATTCATATCATACAAGCTATTTGTTCATGATTTAATCTTTTTACTATAAGTAGCAATTTTTTAATAATATTATATCATATATTAAAATATAATTTTTAAGATCATAATTCTGTCTGTAGTATGATTTTCATTTAATTTCCACTGTCAGTCGTTCTAGTCGTCTGTCTGTTGGTCATAGGAACAAATTAAATGTAAATCGTAACAGACAGAATCTTGGTCTTGGCAATGAGGGGGGAAATCATCAGATGTAGAAGAATAGATTTTATGTTGTTTCTGTACTTGTGTATTTCCTCAATAACTCTTCTCTCTTCCCTTGCCGGTCTCCTCTCCACCCCCAAAACCAAACTGTGTCTTTGTAGACGGATCTGTCTCCAGGGCTGCTCCCAGGCTGTGGAACTCCCTCCCCAAGAGATCCGTGATTCTGACTCCCTCACCACCTCAGTCACGCCTAAAAACCACCTTCTCCTCCGCATATCCCCCTGCCCCCCCCTCTGCCCTCCCTGCCCAGCATCCCTCTCTCTCTGCCCCCCCCTCTGCCCTGTGTCCCCCCCTCTGCCCCCCCTTTACACTTTTTTTCCTGTTTGTTTTCTTGATTTGTTTTGTACCAGCGCTTTGGGTTCATGAAAAGCGCTTTAAAAATTAAATATATTATTATATATTATCATTATTATTCCCTTGAGGTAAATGAATGAAAAGTGCTTTATATATTATTGTCAATTGTTTGTACGAGATGTTTGTCCTATTGAGACATTACACATGTTTTCATATGATGCTTTAAAGTGACAAGTGTAATGTAATTTGATAATTCACATTAAATCAATGTTGTTATTGTGTCATTCTATTAATTTCCGCCCTCCAGCAGTGTTTCATCAGGGGTCTGACCTCACTTGACCCTGGGTAACTACATCAGAAGAGATTGTTTTTCACGTGAAGGTTTGAATGTGGAGCTTCACTGAACGGGTTCTGACGTGAAACATCACAGATCAAAACAGGAAGTAAAAAGTTGTCATTCTTTTTCAATAAGTGTCAACTTCAGTTCACTTGTGGCCGTACAGGGCACACAGAGTCGCCGTCGTGGAACCAACCAGCATGTCACAGAAGATCCACAGGTTCTGTGTGGAGCAGGACGAGCAGTCAGTCTGGTTTCCTCCAGAAGGAACCTGAGGACACGGGAAGTCGTATTTAGTTTCCACATGAGAAACAAGAGTTTATAACTAATGTCACACATTAAAGAGATTTGTTCTGTGCTGCACAATTGTGAATGTTTCAATTGGAAATGTTATAAACCACTGATGGCTCCTTGCTCATCAGTGGTGGAAATTTACCAATGTAACTGCTGTGACGTGTGTTTTTGGGGTGGAACATCACACTGATTTGTTTTTGTGGTGGAACGTCACAGTGATTTGATTTGTGGTGGAACGTCACAGTGATTTGTCACACAGTGATTTGTTTTGTGTTTTTGGGGTGGAACGTCACAGTGATTTGACACAGTGATTTGTTTTGTGTTTTTGGGGTGGAACGTCACACAGTGATTTGTCAAAGTGATTTGTTTTGTGTTTTTGGGGTGGAACGTCACACACTGATTTGTCACAAAGTGATTTGTCACAAAGTGATTTGTCACAGTGATTTGTTTTGTGTTTTTGGGGTGGAACGTCACAGTGATTTGTCACAGTGATTTGTTTTGTGTTTTTGGGGTGGAACGTCACAGTGATTTGTCACACAGTGATTTGTTTTGTGTTTTTGGGGTGGAACGTCACAGTGATTTGACACAGTGATTTGTTTTGTGTTTTTGGGGTGGAACGTCACACAGTGATTTGTCAAAGTGATTTGTTTTGTGTTTTTGGGGTGGAACGTCACACACTGATTTGTCACAAAGTGATTTGTCACAAAGTGATTTGTCACAGTGATTTGTTTTGTGTTTTTGGGGTGGAACGTCACAGTGATTTGTCACAGTGATTTGTTTTGTGTTTTTGGGGTGGAACGTCACAGTGATTTGTCACACAGTGATTTGTTTTGTGTTTTTGGGGTGGAACGTCACACAGTGATTTGTCACAAAGTGATTTGTGTTTTTGGGGTGGAACGTCACAGTGATTTGTCACACAGTGATTTGTTTTGTGTTTTTGGGGTGGAACGTCACACACTGATTTGTCACACACTGATTTGTTTTGTGTTTTTGGGGTGGAACGTCACAGTGATTTGTCACACAGTGATTTGTTTTGTGTTTTTGGGGTGGAACGTCACACACTGATTTGTCACAAAGTGATTTGTCACAAAGTGATTTGTCACAAAGTGATTTGTCACAAAGTGATTTGTCACACAGTGATTTGATTTGTGTTTTTGGGGTGGAACGTCACACAGTGATTTGTCACAAAGTGATTTGTCACAAAGTGATTTGTCACAAAGTGATTTGTCATAGTGATTTGTCACACAGTGATTTGTTTTGTGTTTTTGGGGTGGAACGTCACAGTGATTTGTCACAAAGTGATTTGTTTTGTGTTTTTGTGGTGGAACGTCACACTGATTTGTTTTGTGTTTTTGGGGTGGAACGTCACAGTGATTTGTCACAGTGATTTGTTTTGTGTTTTTGGGGTGGAACGTCACACAGTGATTTGTCACACAGTGATTTGTTTTGTGTTTTTGGGGTGGAACGTCACACAGTGATTTGTCACAAAGTGATTTGTCACACAGTGATTTGTTTTGTGTTTTTGGGGTGGAACGTCACACACTGATTTGTCACAAAGTGATTTGTCACAAAGTGATTTGTTTTGTGTTTTTGGGGTGGAACGTCACAGTGATTTGTCACACAGTGATTTGTTTTGTGTTTTTGGGGTGGAACGTCACACAGTGATTTGTCACAGTGATTTGTCACAGTGATTTGTTTTGTGTTTTTGGGGTGGAACGTCACAGTGATTTGTCACAGTGATTTGTTTTGTGTTTTTGGGGTGGAACGTCACACAGTGATTTGTCACAAAGTGATTTGTCACACAGTGATTTGTCACAGTGATTTGTTTTGTGTTTTTGGGGTGGAACGTCACAGTGATTTGTTTTGTGTTTTTGGGGTGGAACGTCACACAGTGATTTGTCACAAAGTGATTTGCCACAAAGTGATTTGTCACACAGTGATTTGTTTTGTGTTTTTGGGGTGGAACGTCACAGTGATTTGTTTTGTGTTTTTGGGGTGGAACGTCACAGTGATTTGTTTTGTGTTTTTGGGGTGGAACGTCACAGTGATTTGTCACAGTGATTTGTTTTGTGTTTTTGGGGTGGAACGTCACACAGTGATTTGTCACACAGTGATTTGTCACACAGTGATTTGTTTTGTGTTTTTGGGGTGGAACGTCACAAAGTGATTTGTTTTGTGTTTTTGGGGTGGAACGTCACAGTGATTTGTCACACAGTGATTTGTTTTGTGATTTTGGGGTGGAACGTCACACAGTGATTTGTCACAAAGTGATTTGTCACACAGTGATTTGTTTTGTGATTTTGGGGTGGAACGTCACAGTGATTTGTCACAGTGATTTGTTTTGTGTTTTTGGGATGGAACGTCACACAGTGATTTGTCACAAAGTGATTTGTCACACAGTGATTTGTCACAGTGATTTGTTTTGTGTTTTTGGGGTGGAACGTCACACACTGATTTGTCACACAGTGATTTGTCACACAGTGATTTGTTTTGTGTTTTTGGGGTGGAACGTCACACACTGATTTGTCACAAAGTGATTTGTCACACAGTGATTTGTTTTGTGTTTTTGGGGTGGAACGTCACAGTGATTTGTCACACAGTGATTTGTTTTGTGTTTTTGGGGTGGAACGTCACACAGTGATTTGTCACAGTGATTTGTCACAGTGATTTGTTTTGTGTTTTTGGGGTGGAACGTCACACAGTGATTTGTCACAGTGATTTGTTTTGTGTTTTTGGGGTGGAACGTCACACAGTGATTTGTCACAAAGTGATTTGTCACACAGTGATTTGTCACACAGTGATTTGTTTTGTGTTTTTGGGGTGGAACGTCACAGTGATTTGTTTTGTGTTTTTGGGGTGGAACGTCACAGTGATTTGTCACAGTGATTTGTTTTGTGTTTTTGGGGTGGAACGTCACACAGTGATTTGTCACACAGTGATTTGTTTTGTGTTTTTGGGGTGGAACGTCACAGTGATTTGTTTTGTGTTTTTGGGGTGGAACGTCACAGTGATTTGTCACACAGTGATTTGTTTTGTGATTTTGGGGTGGAACGTCACACAGTGATTTGTCACAAAGTGATTTGTCACACAGTGATTTGTCACAGTGATTTGTTTTGTGTTTTTGGGATGGAACGTCACACAGTGATTTGTCACAAAGTGATTTGTCACACAGTGATTTGTCACAGTGATTTGTTTTGTGTTTTTGGGGTGGAACGTCACACACTGATTTGTCACACAGTGATTTGTCACACAGTGATTTGTTTTGTGTTTTTGGGGTGGAACGTCACACACTGATTTGTCACAAAGTGATTTGTCACACAGTGATTTGTTTTGTGTTTTTGGGGTGGAACGTCACAGTGATTTGTCACACAGTGATTTGTTTTGTGTTTTTGGGGTGGAACGTCACACAGATATTTGTCACAGTGATTTGTCACAGTGATTTGTTTTGTGTTTTTGGGGTGGAACGTCACACAGTGATTTGTCACAGTGATTTGTTTTGTGTTTTTGGGGTGGAACGTCACACAGTGATTTGTCACAGTGATTTGTTTTGTGTTTTTGGGGTGGAACGTCACACTGATTTGTCACAAAGTGATTTGTTTTGTGTTTTTGGGGTGGAACGTCACACAGTGATTTGTCACAGTGATTTGTTTTGTGTTTTTGGGGTGGAACGTCACACAGTGATTTGTCACACAGTGATTTGTTTTGTGATTTTGGGGTGGAACGTCACACAGTGATTTGTCACAGTGATTTGTTTTGTGTTTTTGGGGTGGAACGTCACACAGTGATTTGTCACAAAGTGATTTGTCACACAGTGATTTGTCACAGTGATTTGTTTTGTGTTTTTGGGGTGGAACGTCACACAGTGATTTGTCACAAAGTGATTTGTCACACAGTGATTTGTTTTGTGTTTTTGGGGTGGAACGTCACACAGTGATTTGTCACAAAGTGATTTGTCACAAAGTGATTTGTTTTGTGTTTTTGGGGTGGAACGTCACAGTGATTTGTCACACAGTGATTTGTTTTGTGTTTTTGGGGTGGAACGTCACACAGTGATTTGTCACAGTGATTTGTTTTGTGTTTTTGGGGTGGAACGTCACACTGATTTGTCACAAAGTGATTTGTTTTGTGTTTTTGGGGTGGAACGTCACAGTGATTTGTTTTGTGTTTTTGGGGTGGAACGTCACAGTGATTTGTTTTGTGTTTTTGGGGTGGAACGTCACAGTGATTTGTCACAGTGATTTGTTTTGTGTTTTTGGGGTGGAACGTCACACAGTGATTTGTCACACAGTGATTTGTTTTGTGATTTTGGGGTGGAACGTCACACAGTGATTTGTCACAGTGATTTGTTTTGTGTTTTTGGGGTGGAACGTCACACAGTGATTTGTCACAAAGTGATTTGTGTTTTTGGGGTGGAACGTCACAGTGATTTGTCACAGTGATTTGTTTTGTGTTTTTGGGGTGGAACGTCACACAGTGATTTGTCACAGTGATTTGTCACACTGATTTGTTTTGTGTTTTTGGGGTGGAACGTCACAGTGATTTGTCACACAGTGATTTGTTTTGTGTTTTTGGGGTGGAACGTCACAGTGATTTGTCACAGTGATTTGTTTTGTGTTTTTGGGGTGGAACGTCACAGTGATTTGTCACAGTGATTTGATTTGTGTTTTTGGGGTGGAACGTCACAGTGATTTGTCACAGTGATTTGATTTGTGTTTTTGGGGTGGAACGTCACACAGTGATTTGTCACACAGGGATTTGTTTCGTGTCTTTGTGTCACAACAAGTCACCCAAAAAAACACAACAACTTCACATTTCAGACACGTAAGCAGGGGGACTTGAACCAGCCACTCTGGACTGGCTGAATCTTAACCAAAGAGTAACTGCTTGAGCTGCTCTCCTGGTGATATTGTCTCTTCACTTTGAGTGTTATAATTATTAAACAGTCAGATTCTCAACCTCTCATCTGTGACTTGTCTCCATCCGGTGCAGGTTTGAACCAGCGTCTCTCAGACTTCTCCTCTGTTCCACCGTCTCTCCTTCACTCTCATCTGCTCTCGTAGTTCTTCTCTCTTCAATCGGTCCGTGGGACTTGATCAGTTCAACGAGTCTCATAAGACTCAATTCTTCGGACAGTGTGACTTCTTTGGGTCTGGGTTTGAACCGGCGTCTCTCGGAGATGTCGATTCCGCAGTTGCAGACAAACCCATTGCGCCATCGAGAACTCTTCCCATTCCAGTTATCTCTGCTGGTGCATTTGACTCTTCGCTTATTTAATAAATATGATCAAATAGGATTTGAACCCAGGTCCTCTGATCCACCTGTCCTTCCTCTAACAACATGAGCTTTGGGATCAGACTCTTCTTGGAGTTCTTGACTTTCACCACAGGTGTTGGACTCGATCTATTCACAGTCTCATAAGAGTTAAATCACCAACCGGTCCGACCGGTGACGGGGTTGAACCAGCGTCTCCAGGACTAGACGACCCTCCACACCACCGAGTCTCAGAAGTCTTGAACCTGCGACCTCTGCGCCACCGTCTCTCCTTCACTTTAAACTGCTCTCGTAGCTTCTGACATCCTCCTCACATTCTGTTGGACTTGATGATTTCACAGAGTCTCATAAGACTTGAACCTGCGACCTCTGATCTGCCAGAGTGACGTCACAAATTGACGTTCATTTGATCCATCTGTACATCAGTTTGAAGTGAAACTTTGTCCCGGTGGATGTTGACAGATGCTCTACCAGCCTCAGGTTGAAGATGAGATTCATCCTCGTCGCTGCCCTGTTGAGCCAAGAGAAGGCGACCAGCAGACACTTCAGGTGTCGCCACCAATCAGCAGCAAGGTCAATTGAACTCTCATCGTTGGTGTAGGAGGGTTGTTCCCTCTTGAGTTACTTTAGATCATTTTTGTCTTCATGCTCACATATATCCCTTTTATTGCAGATCCAGACTGTTTCCCTGGGCTCAATAGATTTGTTGGTTTAGGTATCGTGAAATAATATTTCTCTCTCCTTCTCCTGTTCCAGTACTCTAATTCTTAATAACTATCATTGTTAACTGATTGCACGTCTCCTGCTTCTTGAACCTTGACTTGTAATGTGTCTGCATGTGTGTTACCTGCAGGACGACAGCAGGAAGCTGCTCACAACGTTTGAATCCTGTGGAGGACTATAGGTAGGAGGTGAAATCAGGAAGACGGAAACCGTGGATGTCTTAAGCAGAAGTATTTATCATAAGAGCTCAATATCAACAGGTCCCCAGTGTTCACTCCCCGGTCTCTGTAGTGTATTCAGCTTTGAGTAATGTCGTCATCTCCCCGCGACTATGACACTTCGAGTGAGACTTCAGCTGCTCGATGATTGTTTGGGCCTGCCACAGACGAGATGACCTCGCTTGGTGCCTGAGAAGACTCGTCTTAACAGTTTCTCAGGAAAGATAGAAGAAAATTCCTTAACAGGAGGGACAATCATCATCCCTGTCAATTTGTAATTTTTGAAGTAAAGTAAATCAAATTGAAGTAAAACTACCTCCTAGATACATCTGACCCTGGATAAGAAAGACACGAGTTATTGGGGAGATGCACAAGTAGAGAAGAAACATAAATAAAATTCTTCTAAATCTTGATTGCATACATATGTTTTATGTTCTTCAAAGAAATACATTTTCAGACATATATTTTATATATGAAGGCAGCAGAGAGGCTGCTCTCCACTGCTGGAGACATCTTCTTACTAATGATGCTGATTGTTGAAGAAGTCTGTTGGTCTGACAAGACTGCTAACAGACAGACAGACCAACAGACGGACCCACAGACCAACAGACAGACCAACAGACGGACCCACAGACAGACAGCCCAACAGACGGACCCACAGACAGACCCACAGATCAACAGACAGACAGACGGACCCACAGACCAACAGACAGACCAACAGACAGACAGCCCAACAGACGGACCCACAGACAGACCGACCCACAGACCAACAGACAGACCAACAGACGGACCCACAGACCAACAGACAGACAGACAGACAGACAAACAGACCGACAGACGGACCCACAGACCGACAGACGGACCATCAGACCAACAGACAGACAGACAGACCCACAGACCTACAGACAGACCCACAGATCGACAGACAGACAGACAGACGGACCAACAGACCAACCAACAGACCAACAGACACACCAACAGACGCACCAACAGACCAACAGACGGACCAACAGACAGACCAACAGACCAAGAGACGGACCAACACACCAACAGACGGACCAACAGACCAACCAACAGACAGACCAACAGACAGACCAACAGACAGACCAACAGACGGACCAACAGACCAACAGACGGACCAACAGACGGACCAACAGACAGACTAACAGACAGACCAACAGACGGACCAACAGACCAACAGACAGACCAACAGACGGACCAACAGACCAACAGACAGACTAACAGACAGACCAACAGACGGACCAACAGACGGACCAACAGACAGACAGACAGACCAACAGACAGACAGACCAACAGACCAACAGACCAACCAACAGACAGACAGACCAACAGATCAACAGACCAACCAACAGACAGACAGACCAACAGACAGACCAACAGACAGACAGACAGACAGACAGACAGACCAACAGACAGACAGACCAACAGACGGACCAACAGACAGACAGACAGACAGACCAACAGACAGACCAACAGACCAACCAACAGACAGACAGACCAACAGACTTCTTCAACACTCAGCAGCATTACTAAGATGTCTCCAGCAGTGGAGAGCAGCCTCTCTACTGCCCTCATATATACATTTGTATGAATGAAAATACAAAGACTCTTCAGCAGACACATCGTTTTAAAATTCCTACTGTACCGTAATATTTTAGAACTGAAGTATTCTCTGCTTCTCTGCAGGGATCCACTTAACACCTGACGTTCACAGAGAAAACCTCATAGTATAGTAAGGCATAAAAACTCCAGTTCATAATAATAATTATAATGCTGATAATGACACTGAGGCAGTAATAATAATAATAATAATAGAGTTGTTGGATCTAGATGCTGCAGCTCTGGAGTCAGGGACTCCTGCAGAACAAGGACAGAGAAGGAGTCATGGCATAGTGAGGTTTACAAACTTCAAAAAGTGTCATAGTATAGCATGGTAATAATAATAATAATATATTTAATTTTTAAAGCGCTTTTCATGAACCCAAAGCGCTGATACAAAACAAAACAAAACAAGAAAACAAACAGAGAAGAGTGGGGAGGGAGTTCCACAGCCTGGGAGCAGCCCTGGAGAAAGATCTGTCTCCAAAGACACAGAGTTTGGTTTTGGGGGTGGAGAGGAGACCGGCAGAGGAGGATCTGAGGGACCGTGTGGCTCGGTAGGGGGAGAGGAGATCAGTGAGGTATTGGGGAGAGATGGTGGAGGACCTTGAAGGTGAGGACCAGGACCTTGAAGGTTAGGACCAGGACCTTGAAGGTGAGGACCAGGACCTTGAAGGTGAGGACCAGGACCTTGAGAGGACCAGGACCTTGAAGGTGAGGACCAGGACCTTGAGAGGACCAAGACCTTGAAGGTGAGGACCAGGACCTTGAAGGTGGGGACTAGGACCTTGAAGGTGAGGACCAGGACCTTGAGAGGACCAGGACCTTGAAGGTGAGGACCAGGACCTTGAAGGTGGGGACTAGGACCTTGAAGGTGAGGACCAGGACCTTGAAGGTGAGGACCAGGACCTTGAGAGGACCAGGACCTTGAAGGTGAGGACCAGGACCTTGAAGGTGAGGACCAGGACCTTGAAGGTGAGGACCAGGACCTTGAAGGTGAGGACTAGGACCTTGAAGGTGAGGACCAGGACCTTGAAGGTGGGGACTAGGACCTTGAAGGTGAGGACCAGGACCTTGAAGGTGAGGACTAGGACCTTGAAGGTGAGGACCAGGACCTTGAGAGGACCAGGACCTTGAAGGTGAGGACCAGGACCTTGAAGGTGAGGACCAGGACCTTGAAGGTGAGGACCAGGACCTTGAAGGTGAGGACCAGGACCTTGAAGGTGAGGACCAGAGGTGAGGACCAGGACCTTGAAGGAGAGGACCAGGACCTTGAAGGTGAGGACCAGAGGTGAGGACCAGGACCTTGAAGGTGAGGACCAGGACCTTGAAGGTGAGGACCAGAGGTGAGGACCAGGACCTTGAAGGAGAGGACCAGGTCCTTGAAGGTGAGGATCAGGACCTTGAAGGTGAGGACCAGGACCTTGAAGGTGATTCGGTGGGAGACAGGGAGCCAGTGGAGTAGTTTTAGGACTGGGGTGATGTGGTGCCAGGATTTGATGTGGGTGATGAGACGGGCGGCTGCGTTCTGGACCAGTTGGAGTCTTTTGATGGAGCCGGGGCTGATGCCAAGGAGGAGAGAGTTGCAACAATCTAAACGGGAGGAGATGAAGGCGTGGATGAGTCGTTCGGCGGCGGGGGGTGTGAGTGAGGGTCTGATCTTGGCGATGTTACGGAGGTGAAAGAAGGAGGGTTTGACTATGTGGTGGATATGGGGTTCGAGGGAGAGGTGTGGCATCAAAATCAAAAATAATGTGTTCAGTCAACAGATGCAGTGTCACATTTTGACACCATGCAGCAGGGAGCCGTCACTTCCGTAGGTCGACGTGAGACGGATCATTCTCTCCTCGTGGTTTACAGCTCGACTTCTGCTTCAAGATTCATGAAGGGACTGTATGAAAGTTACTGGACATTATACACTTTATAATCACAAAGGCAAAAATATTAGGATAGAGTAAAAAGAGGTCAACAGAAGCCGTCGTCGTCATCTCAGAGTTGAGACAGGATAGTTGGAGCTCGTCGGCTGCTGTGGTGCAAATATCATATTTTGTTACTCATAATAAACACTTCATAACCAGTATGCATTCTGTTTTATTTATCTATACAATTGAGCACCCCCCCCCCAGACTATTTACACAATATATTTCATTTCTTTTACATATAGTTCAGAACGGAAACATTCAAATTAGCTGTTAAGTGTTGCATTGTATAAAATACAGTGGCAAACATTTAAAAATAAAAAAAATGCATATAAACAATTGTGAACAGTACTGGATTCAAAAGGTGAAACTTTAGTAAGTTTAGTAAGTTTTCTAATCTGTGCAAAAGTTTGCAAATCCCATGAAAGTTCAGCAGACGACGCGTCGACTTCAGCAACTTTTGTTCTACATCTGTGCTCGAGAAGGAGAAAGGAAAGCGCCCCGTGTTCTGCTGCTGCTTCGTCCTGTCGCGTGAAGGTTCCTCATCACCTCCCACTTCTCTGCGCTCACATGCAGTCGGGCCAAACGCGAAGCCAAATGTTTCACGCGATGAGGTCACGTACAAAGTCGCGGATGACTTTGTCACCCGCTTAAGTTTGAAATTGGAACTTGAGCTTACGTTTTGCGATGTCGCCAAAAGCCAATTAGCGTCGTGGTTTTCCTGACGTCCGAAAGAGATTGGGCCAATATTTGCGGGTTGTGTTTACTTTATATATATTCTACATCTATGTCATAAGATATATAATTATATTTATAAGCAAATTTTGGCCACACACCATGAATATTCGCCCGTTCTCATCAGTGACATCAACGCTGGTTGGCTTTCACGCCATGAGCCTACACCTTCTCACCAGGGTTCAGGAGGAAGCAGGTTTCCAGCGCACCGAGCCCCAACTCGTTTGAAGTGTCGAGGTTCAACCAACGAACTAACTCGGGGGGAGAAGGTCGACGTGGGAACTCTGCAGAAATGATACAAAAGTCAATGTGCAATATGCGTCGTCACGACGATCGACTCCAACGGCCAACGCAACACCTCGGCTTTAACTTGCTGCCTGACGCTGAAGTCTTGCTATGCTACATTGAGCCGAATGCGCTGCATTCATCATCGTCCCGTCATCACAGTCCAACTCACATCATCGGGGGGTTGAAGGAAAAAACATAAATCAGGTATATAGAAAAATAATGGCAAATGAAACGCTTTTCTTTTTTGAAAAATAGGTGGAAGTGTCATCTCCAGACACGTGTCACGCACAGTCGAGTCTCCATGCAATAATATGAGCGTGTGCTGGAGTTTGTGTGGTTAGAAAACTAAAATGACTACTTCATTGACTTCATGCAGTTCGTGGTTCAATACATTTACATGTGTGAAGCAGGTTTGTGTTGCTCTGGACTCAGAGAGGCTCACAAAGCTAAGGCTATTCGAAGGCTGAGCTGTTCTCTCTTTCTGATGATTACGAGAAGATAATGGAAGACGTAAAGCATGCGACCGAAAAGGATTCAGGATCTAACTTCCTGTCCCAGCAGTCGAGATATTAATATTTTACATACGATTATACAACGTTTGTGTCGAGGCAGATTGAGGATCATAAAGACTGCGGATGTTTCTTAAAAAAGATAAAGTTTTGTTTCTGTTAAACCTGTTTTTTGTGGGATTCCTGAACATGTCATTGGAACTTAAGGTCCCAAGGGACCAGTGGTCTTTGGGGAGGAGTTCTGTGGCGTTAATCTGGCCACAATCACAACAGCTATGTTCTCTGGGAGAAAAGGTGAGGCAGTAAACTCGACAAGCTGCAGTCGAGCATAGTGGAGAAATTATTGATAGAATAATTATTTAATGTATCATGGTAGACAGAGTGATGGAGAAGCAAGTTTATCTCGGGGTGTTAAGCTGCACCTCAACAGGACAATGTCCCCGTCTAGTTATGGGTTCACGAAATAACCAAATACTGAAGAAAGAAAAGTCATTTTGTAAGAAGATTCTTCTTCTGCTCTTTAAAATCCCCAAACTGCCTCGACAGGCGTCTCCCTTCGGTTCTGACTGCAACATGCAGACGTGGTGTCGACATGACGCAGACGGTAAAGTTCTTCACAAACCTATGAATTAACAACTTCATTCATGCAGTTTTTTTTGTTCTTGATTTCACGCACTCGCCTCAACCTCTCCATTTGATGATCCGATATAAATTCAATCTCAACATAAAAGCTGCTCTTTTATCAGGTTGTAGAAAATCGGTTCTGGAAACACAGCGCTGTGTTTTCCTGTACATGTTCGTCATTATTGCTCTAAAAGGTCGACTGAAGTCGTGTTGTGCACGTTCAATGCGCCGCGTCGTGTTTCTGTGAGCCGGAGTGACGGAGAAGGTTTTTTCAGGTGTCAGGTGAACAGTCAGTAGGCACAGGTCTCCCCGTGAGCTGCGTCGAATTGTTTTGGAGCTAAAAAGATTTAGCTGGAAATATGGAAATGCCTAGAAAAGAGTTTCAAGTAGCTTTCGTCCCCGTGACGAGCGAGGCGCCGTAGAAAACGTGACTTGTCAGCTACAGTGGAGAGTGAACATGCCGAGGAACTCACCTGGTGAGCAGAGGTGCGAGTGAGGAACATGCAGGGAAAGAAAAGACGGCAGGAACTAAAACATGCAGGTCTTTAGAAAAGGTCCGTCAGGTGCCTCGTGTTGCTGGCAGTGCTCTACTTGGAGTATGTACAGTACATGATGACCTCACACACGTTAATAATATAGAGAGTATAAATAGCTCTGTAGAAACCGACTGTGTACATCTAAACCACAGAGTAGGAAGAAGGGGCGGTGCCGTGAGAGTTTCCCAAAAAGAAATGGAAGAAAGTCTAGAGTTTGTTTTCCTTTGCATATTCAGTCTCTTTCTTAGACCCTGAGTCGAGCTTGAGAGAAGACAGTCAGACAAGTGTCAAAGGTCGGGGCGAGGCCTACTGGCTTGGAAGCCCCGGGTCAGAAACTGGCCTTTGGAGTCCCGACATTCCTGAGCTGCTGGGGACGTCTGGCAGAGAGGCCTGTCGGCCGGACGGGAACCTCGGCGGCTCCTGGTGCCGCTGCTCGAGAGAGCGCACGTCGTTTTGTGTCCGTCTCCGGTCCGAGTCCGTGTCGCTCTCGGGCAGTCCGGCAAAGTTCCCGTCTGGAAGAGTCTGTGCGTGCAGGAGGACTGGGGAGGTTTCTTTGGATTTGTCCTGGACTTCCTCTGGGCCGGGGCTCTGCGGGAGACAGGGCCCATCAGTCATTTGGCCGAGACAGACGTACAAACGGCCACGAACAAGATATGTGTGCGTGTGTCGGCCGCACATTCTTCAGAAATGTTCCTGAGGGGCTGTAATTGAGAACGCAAAAGTTGTTGCAGACTTTTCCTGCCAGCCCCCCTTCAGTAAATGTCAAACTTAGCCCATGCAACAGGAAAATCGGCCGTTTTCGTTTTTTAACTAAAGCTGCTGTAAAAAAATCTGTACATGTCTTGTTAGTTGTGCAGCCTCGGGGCTCGTTCCTCTGGTACCTGAGGCGGAGGCGGCGCAGGGCCGAGGCTCAGCTCCGTCGGGACGACGCACACCGGCTGCACCCTGACCGCCGGCCTCTGGTACTCGGGGCTGGAGGTGACGGTGCTGTAGGCCGGGGGCCCGGCCGTGGTCTGCCTCTGGAGGAGCTGCAGGATGGCCTGGATGTCTGCAGTCATCTGCGACTCCAGTCTGACCCAAACACGGAAATTAAAATCATCAACAAAATGAAAACATTTTTGCGGCAACGTCAACAGACAGATCATTCATGCGGCTGAAGTTCAGAAGTCAAATGAGTTTTGATGATATGAATCAATACTGATGACAAACATGTGATGAGCCGCTGCACAACAGTTCCCAGTGAGTCACTCACACCAGGGAACTGTGCAGTGAAGTGGGATCATTCTTCTGGATTTCAAACACTTTCTGATAACATTCACAGACCCAATGATGCAGATTATTATGGATTATGGATTAATTCTGCTGTGACCTCAATCATGTGGTGTCATCAGAACAAGTTCATCCGACTGTCAAACCTGAAATCAATGTCAACGCCTTTTCTCCCCTCAGGAACAAATACAACGGACATATTTTGAATTATAGTGTAACGGTGTGTTATCACTGAGGGGCGGTGGCTGTGTGGTCAGTACCAGTAGAAAACACTAGGGGGAGACTCTGCAGAGGGTTTGAACGTTAATGTGAAGCCTCCAGGAAGATGTCACGCCTGATAAGAGCTGGTGAACATGACTTTAATTCAGTTTGATCTAGTGGGGCATGAAGGAAACACATTAATATGTACTACTTCATAAATAATATCAGTAAAAGTCCAACATTTAAAATCTTATTTAAAATATCTGTAACGGAAGAAACATTTGTCCCTGCGACTGATTTATTATTCTATTATCATATTTCTACAGTTGGTAATTTAACTGTAGGTTTTGATAATTACTGGAGAGTTTGTGTGAGGCAGCGACTACACAGCTGCACTGTGTCATCATCTGATGCAGCGTGTTACATCACGTCCTGGAGTGTGTGTGTGTGTGTGTGTGTGTGTGTGAGAGGGTGAATCACCTGTTCTCTCCACACGAGCAGAGTGAGCAGAGGGGATTCCTCCTCGTCCCTTTGCCAGGTGTCGGATTTTTACTCTTTACAGGACGTAGACTGATAAAATAAAATGTTTGGCTTCGGGACCGTCCCTGTGCCGCCGGCATTAAGAGTATTAGTGTTTGTTTTGCATTTCAAGAATTAAGTCTGAAATATTCTTCTACTTTAATCTCGACATTCAAACTACTAACGTTAGCTCACATGACCACCTGCACAAAAAAATCCTTATTTTGTACTTTTTGGCCCTAATAGGCTTCCGTAGCCTCGGCTGGCGCTTCAGACCAGACCAAACTGTTTTCTTAATCTCACAATCCTCCATTAATCCTTCATACAATTTAATCCTGTTTATTTCATTTTCTTAATGTCATCTTTCCTCCATATTGGCACCAGAACTCTGACTTCACCATGACGTCCAATTTCACAGGATGACGTCACGAGTCTTTGCGTCTCGTGGCTTCGCGCTATAAATACACATCCGCATTAACTCGGCGGCTGCGTCGACAATACAATGTCTCTGGGAAAGTTTTCAGCCAATTATATCCAGAATCACAAGGAGTCGGAATGGCGAACATCTGAAAGATGACATTGTTGCACTGAGGTTGAAGTAAAATCAAAAGCATATTATGGGAAACGGAGCCAAACATTATCCTGAAGGTGTCTCTTGTTATCTAAAGGTCAAGGGCCTCGTCGGTACAAGGACACACTTTGTGCTCCGACTCAGCTCCGAGGCTAAAAATACATTTATTTGATGTTAAGATTATTCTAGGACGTCACTGATTCGGTCGGTCTCACACTCGATGTGTCAGTTGGACGTTCAGGTGCGTTGTCGCTAACTGAAGTTTCCTTATTTTTCAAACAACGGCGGACATCACCCGAGGTCGTTGACGAGACGCCGCTCGGCTCCACCTCGGAGGCACTGAACACAAACACTTTGACGTGTGAATGTGGAGTTCCCCCTCCAGAGCGCGTCAATACACACATTGAGAGCGTCACATGATTTTCATCGTGTCCTCAATATAATTAATATAATGGGATTAAGATAAAACCAGAGGAGGAGGATTATATGAACACATCCATCCCCTCAGTTTGAGGGGAAATTAAAAACAGCTAATTTCTCATTAATAATTCTGACATAAACACTCTTGTTCAAACACGTCTTATGTAATTGATCGAGGGATATTTATTTATTTATCGCTCATTTGTCGGAGTATATTATCTCTAAACTGTGTATTCCACCTTGCAGCATACTTATATTGATCCCCTATTAACGCATGGAAAAAGGATTTTCCGAACAAAGGAAGAAAGTAGCGTTCCCCTGGTATCTATCTATTTTTTTTTTTCAATAATGACAAGATATAATTATTTTGCTGTCCACCTGTTGAGGTGCTGCTGCAGCAGGTCCAGTCGCTGCTCCACTTCTCCGTAGGTGAGGTCCGTGTCGCTGTCGTCCTCCCCGGCCGCCGTCTCTCGACACCGGGTCGACTCCGCTGCGTGGTCGCCGGGACGCTGACGCACCCACTCGGCTGCGCGGTGCTCTGCTGGGAGACGTGAACACGCACGCACACACACACACACACACACACACACACACACACACACACACACACACACACACACACACACACACACACACACACACACACACACACACACACACACACACACACACACACACACACACACACACACACACACACACACACACACACACACACACACACAGGAGTACAAACACACGGGAGAAGGATGTGTGTTATTAGAGCAGAGCCTCGGGGGGAAGCTTCGTCCTGCGTCGTGTCTTCTCTGCCTATTGAATCCTAACTCGTATCCCACAGAGGAAAACACACCTGACCCTGGTGGACTGTCGCTCCCTCAGAGGGATTTTTTGGGGGGATGAGGAAGAACAGCGAGTGATGGCTGGAGATAAAACAGGAATCCACATCTTCTAATGGCTGAATTATCAAAAAAGAATCAACACGCTCACAGTTTTCTCCTCAGCGCAGATTCATGCGGCAGAAGTTATCGCAGTGCTGCTGTTTGGGTAACCGCTGGACTGCGTCACAGTGTTGAATCTAATTTGCACGGTAGCTTAATCAACAATTACACCATGTCGCTCAGATTTCCTAAAAAGATTTAATGTGACCCCACTAATCAGATAATAACACAATACATAACACACACAAACAAACACGATTTTAACAACTATTTCCTGTAAGTCTTTAGTTTGGTCATGACCTCCGCCGGAGAGGGATGTGACCCCGGCTGGTTGCTGGATTTAATCCTCTTACTTTCTATTACTGATCGGGTTTTAGGTTTCACCCTTATGACACATAATCCTTGTTTGGATTTTTTTAATAGGTGTGACATTCCTCCTCTGGTGATCAGTGTTTTGTAAATTAAATTCTGAGCCAATTTGCATTCTGGTCCAACGTAAGAGGACAAGTCAGTAGATTCACAGCAAAACGACAATATAATTATATTTATATGTGACTTTCTTTCCTCTATAGAATCAGTTGTTTATTTTTATTTATATTTGGGCTGAAACAGAAAATTCTGTTCAGGAAAACTTGAATAAAAAAGCCTCTGAAGCAGTTCCTCTGAAGGGAGAACTGTCTGCAGAATAATCTAGGACTTAAAATCGTGAAACACACGTGTGAAGATTCTCCTCTGGTGCGTCAGGATTTCTGAGCTCAGCTGTGAGACGGAATGAAAACTAACGAAGGAACAAATGAGGCGGACGTTTCCCCATCGTCACCTTTATACGCCTGGGTGTCTGTGTTGTCTCCAGCCTGTGCGTCTGTGGCGCCGCTCAGCCCGAAGCCCAGGGAGTGATCCCTGACGACCGGGTAACCCAGGACACCAGAACACAAGGGCTTCTGCTCCTCTTTCTCTTCTCCTTCCTCCTCCTCCTCCTCCTCCTCTTCATCCTCCTCCTCCTCCTGGTCGTCAGCCTCCTCGGTCGACTCCATCCTCTCCTCAGCTGCTGAGGAGGCGTAGCTCTGCCTCCCTTGCTTGGCGGCCGCCGGCTCCTTCATGTGGGAACCTGCGGGGAGAGAGACGGTGATGAGGTCAACCTGCAGAGGCAACACCGGCTGCTCTCTGTCCTCTGGGGTCGACTCATTATGTCAGTGTTCTGCTCCGCGGGTGAAGTGAGGACAAACATTTTCCGGTGTGTTGAAGTGAACCCGTTGCGTCGCGTCACTTTTTAAATGTGCGTTTACAACTGTGAACAAATAATGTGGCTGAATTATGAACCCTCCCACCTGAGGGACGGAGGCTGCAGGACTGTGTTCCCCGTCCTCACTCGTGTGATATCGGGAGATGGTGTATTCAGATGGCCCGTAACCATGGCGACCTATTCGATTTGCCCGAATCTTTCACTGTGTGAGATATAAACTGACCCAGGATTGAGATGTTTCATAAAACAGCTTATGCAGCTTCAGACGAGGAACTTATGAAACATAATATTGAGTGTCTCGAAAGTACAATTATTACTGAGATTCTCCGGACATCACTGATGTCCGAAAAAAAAAATCCTCAGGTGCTGAAATGCATTTGAATACTTTTGCCAAATCCCTAAGGTTTATTTTGGGCGTTCAACTGTTCAAAGCTCCCGCTGGCAGTGACATGAATCTATGCACAGATGTAAAGGATGCTTTGAAAATGTAAAATATTTATGAATTTATGAATTTTGAAAGTTCTCCATTAGTGGGACTTTGGTACTGGGTTTGTCCTTGTAACATAAAAGCCTCCATATGGTGAAAATACGTTTATATAATCAATCGTGGTCTGCACTTCAAATCTGAGACTCCGTCTTTTCCCAAAAGTCTGCAGTCGACATATGTTCACTGCAGTTGGAATAAAACTTCTCAAGAGTGTTTTAATAATTAGTTCTCTCGTTGAATGTTACTTGAGAGAAAAAGATATTTAAGATGATTTAAAAGTATTTTAACCATATGGAGATTTTTATACACTTAAATTAAAATGAGGTCATGACTCAGACACAGATATTAGGTTGAATCATTATAAGTTAGTAAACTGAATAAATTGTGTAGGCGTTTGAATCATTTCTGATTTAAAAGTACTACAGAACTGATGCTGTGTCTCTGACCTGTGGACGACTTCCTGTTGTACGACACCCGCCTTCCACACTTGACGTCGTCCATGTTGGAGTCGGTGGCTTGTTGGTGCGACGTCTGTAAGCGAAGGGAAACGTGATCAAAGTGAATATATACCTTGGCACAAAATGAGCAAAACTTTAAAAACTAAAGAATACAAATTGTTTTTGATGTGATTCAATTTTCCAATTTTTTCCAGTTGTCTGAGAAAATAACTTTTCCTTCCCGGAAAAACACGTGATTCCCTCTCGCTCCCATAAAAACCACAGGCCTGGTTTGTCTTCCCACTACATCTAATTCATCATGATCACAGATTGAATTATGGCGTCTGTCTGTTCTGTCCAGTGTCAGTCCTCCAGCCAAATGTCAGATTAGAAGAAAAATGTCTGAATTAGCCCTGATGCTTTTTATTCTAACAGCCGGAGATAAAGTGAGGCACTGAGGAGAATTGACAGGGCACAGATACAGACGCTTTAATTCGACCTAATGGTCTTTTTTACTGTAAAGCACTAAAGCAGAAGTACGACATAAAAGCCTCCAATCCGTCTCACTGCTCCCCTCACCGGAGACGGGACTCGGTGGCGGCAGCCGCGCGCTGGATTACCTTGGCGTTTTCATCGCGGAGGTCAAACGTCAGCTCCAAGTTTGTGAGGAAGTGGTCGGCGAACTCGGGATACATGTCCAGCACCTCCTGGATCTCCTCCCTCTGGATGGTGTGGAGGTCGCAGTAGCTCAGCGCCCGTACGTCCGCGCATGACTTCCCCGGCTTGGCGAACAGGTGGATCATCTCGCCGAAGATGTCGTTCTTACCTGCGGGGGGAAAGCAGGCACAGGTCAGGGTCAGGGGTCACCTGGTGGGAGACGGACCACCTGGTGGGAGCAGCATGGCTAAAAGGCGTTGAAAGAGGATAATCTGCAAAAATAAACTGTCATGACAACGATGATGTTGGTTCATTTACCTATTTACACACTTTATTCACATGACTTTTTAGTAGTTTTATCTATTGATAAGGATCTGAGGAAAATAATGAATCATTAACGTAACACTTTTTCTGTTCTCGTGACGGATTATTTCCACCTTGGTAACATTGTCACTCTCGTGCGTAGTGTGCTGTGATACACGACCACACGAAACTGGAGCGATCAGCAGCTCTGAGAAGTGCTGAGTCGTAACTGTACGTGACCTACAACTTCCCCGTCCGTGGGCCTGTGCTCATCATCCTGACCTGATTGTGTCACTGTTTTTGTTTGGTTTTTTGAAATCGAACCTAATTGTTGCATGAAAATGAAAAACAAATGCGCCAAAGCCTCAGTAGGATTCACCTGCCGGCTGCTGGGAGGAAGAGGAGGAAGAGGAGGAAGAGGAGGAAGAGGAGGAAGAGGAGAGGAGAATTCCTCAACCTGCCCACTTCCTTCAACACTCGTCTCTCCCGTCGCTCGTCTTTTATTCCTGCACCGCCCACTCGCTCGGCTCTCTCCTTCTCTTCCTCCTTCCTTTGTCATCCATCTATTTGAGAACAATCGTGTGTCTCCCCCCCCCCCATCAACACATATCCTCTCTGTTACTCTCGTCCCACTGTGTGTCCTCCCCACTCGTCTCCGTCCTCTCCCCTTCATCTCGGGCTCGGCAACAATCACGCTTCTTCTCTGAAGTAACTTATCACAACGTTCCCAGCAGGAATCTCAGCTGGCAACCTCGACGTATCACAGCAGAAGAGAAGCGTCCCCATTTAGTCGGCCCGCCCCCGTCGAGGTGAGTTCAGGCAAAAGCTTCTCCGGCTGGAATGTTGGGACGATGTGCGGCTGGTGTGAATTAGGAATGTGGAGATGTTTTGTGTACGGAGAGTTACTACATGGTCACATTGTCAAGTTCTTTCTTCCTCAGACAGACTAACTAACGGATGCTTTTTGAATATGTCTCTGTACAGTAGAGGATTTGTAACTAGTCAACTAGGGGGCTGGCAGGAGAAGTACCAGAAAAAGCCTGAGCAACATTTGCTGTCTGATTGATTAGGAAGTACAGTACTGTACAGAGTGATGGAGGTGTACGGTCGACCCACCCAGGATGGCCACGACCACGTCGTCTTTGAGAATTTCGATGGAGCCGCGGGAGACGAAGTAAAGCGCCGTGAGCACGTCTCCCGAGTGGACCAGCGTGTCTCCCGGGGGCGCGTGGGTGGTCTTGAACCTCATGGCCAGGGCCCGGAGGCAGCCCTTGGTGGCGCCACGAAACGCCTTACAGTCCTGCAGGAGGCTCTTGTTGAGGTGGAGGCAGATATCCGCCTGCAGGCACTCGGGGAAACCCTTCAGAACCTGGGAGTGGGTCACAGCACACAGTTGTTTACGATGACACAAAAGTACTGGTCTGTACAACAAGCTGTCAGAGTTTGGATGTGCAGGAGTTTGAAAATTTGCAGTTTGGGGTGAAGTTGCGGGTCAAATTCACAGGATTTCCAGAGAAATTTTTGTACAATTGCCACTTGTGTTCTTTCCTTCATCTCAAAACCTATTGAACCCTGCAGAGGGAACCGCCTCCGACACAGAGCTGACAACTGACTGAGTTACTGAGCCTTTCAGCAGATTCAGACGAGAGAACGTTGGGGGACGGACGCGCTGCAGATCAATGACAGCTTAGCCTCAAAGACACAGGTTTCTTTTTACATATTGTACTGCCTTTATGCACTGCTGTGATGAAACTATTCTCAGAACTATCATCTGGAACATGCAAGACCAGAAAGAAGTAAATAATATTCAATCTTCTGTCAAAGACTGTCAGAAATAAATATTATAAATATGAAAAAATGACCCAACCGTGATCGGTCAAACATTCCTACCGCTCCGTGTTAGCCTGTTGAAAGTATAATAAAAAAGTGATACTTTGTTTTTACATGACACATTTTTTTCTGTTGCATTAAAACTAAAAACTTGTAATACACTTACCCTTGTAAAGACAAAGATACAGTGACCACTGACGGAACTAATCAACCACAGACTTCAACACAACAGACAGTGGGGGGCTGTGAAAGGGGCTTCAAGGACACACGGGACGGTTGAAACGAGAACAGACACTTCTCATCTTTTGTCATTTGCACACAAAACGCAATGTGCTAATGACAAGAGAGCAGCAGGGGTTAGAAAAAGAAAAGAAAAGGGGGGGAAAAAGGAAGACTGAACTGTTTTTCTGGCCCTGACAGACTTTTGTGTTGTTGTTGCTCAGGAGGAAAGCTGATTGGTAGATTTGGAAAGGAAAGACTGAACAACAAGCGCAGGTGCCACCGCCGAGCGAGCAGCCAAGCCTCCCACGGCTTGGAGGGAGACCTGGCAGTGCCCACTCTCACTGGCATGATTCACTCCGTCTCTGGTACCAGATGACTGTCGTGGGGGTTGTGTTTGAATCCACAGATCTCATGCAAAGAGGGAGACATGGAGACAGGCCACATGCAAGTCTACCACTGATAGACCATTACTGTGACCCGCAGGAAGCATTCAGTGTTAATGTCGTGTGGGTGTGTCCTATGGGGCAAATGTTGTAGAGACAATATTTGCGTGCGTTTGCATAGAGTTGTGTAACTGTATCTCAATCTGTGTGAGCGTAACCACATTGGTAAACATGTAAAAGAAGCTGCAAATGTGTTACAAGTAATTCGGGCTGTCGTTTCATAAGAGCTTCTTGCGAAACTTCTGCCGCTCGCTGATCTGCAAATGTGCCTGAAATGTAAATTTACAGATTTTGACATGTCTACAAATCCCACTACGCACCGAGTCTTTTACACATTTACAAATGTGATTAAGACTGAGACAGAGTTACACAGCTCTCCACAAACACAAATACTGCTTCAGTATTGGCCCCATAGTGTCTCAGCATGCAAGTTAGTGGAGCATCACAGCAACCGTTTACAGGACAGTTGTGTTTTAATAATAACATGCATGTTGTGGACATTACTGAAACAACAACAGAAAACCTAAATATTATATATGTATGTTAAAAACTAATAAGATTCCACTGCTGATGTCAGCCACAGCGACATGAAGCTCATCAGTTGTGTCAACACATGTACCTCCTGCTCTTACCAGAGTCGTGCGGCCATTCCATTTGACATGAGGCAGACATGGAAAAGACAAACTTATATAAGTATCATGAACAGTATCAGGACGAGAAAAGACACATTAACAGTAGCTTTCATTCAACTTGTGGCTAACCACTGAACATTGCACAGTATAATACTGATGAAAACACAAACTATGTTTTCAGACATGAACTCAGGAAAATGTCAGAAAAACTGGATCTGTTCATGTATGAAGAACGCAGGAGGAACTTTCCTGTCCCGGGGGCCGGCAGGAGAAGTTCTTGAAAATGACTGCAGCAATATTCATGGACATTTGCATTCTCACATTTCAGTCAAATGTCCGGACTTTACATTGATGTGGTGAGAGCATTTGTGGGGGGACAGGATAGCTGAAAGTCAGCACACAACTGGCGACCGAAACATCAAACTCACTTCAATGAGTTTGTACAGGAGGAAAGAAGAAGCAAACTTAGCATATTATTTGGTCTCCATTGTTAAAAACGCAAGCGAGAGGTTTGCCAGACAAAGAACCACACCACCAGAATTATAAAAACACACACTGGTTCACAGACTCCTCTCGTACCATATTCATGTCGATGCCGTTGGTGTACGTCCAGGCGTGTTGGAAGTATTCCTCCAGCCTCTGCCTCAGCGGGTTGGGGATCTGGTGGAAGCGGATGAACTCCTTGACCCGGAGCATCTGCAGGTGATACCTGGCTGTACCTGAATACAACCGCTGGATGATGGCGGACACGTTCCCAAAGATGCTGGCGTACATCAGAGCTGGGAGAAAAGCCACACAGGCGACCGTTGAGCCAGGGGAAGCAAGCACATACCTGCCTCTTCTTCTGCTTTCACCAAATACAACATTCGATTCACTGTGTATGCATTAAATTACGACCGTGGTAATTGTACATTGACATCTTATGGCGTCAGTCTAGTAATCTGTCCTGTCAAGGTCTGGTTCTAGCTTCTACATGAAACACTGTGTGTGCGCTGCAGCCAGAGGGTTTCAGCAGTGACATGGTGGAAACGCTGTGTGTCTGCACTGTCACTCATCTGTCACTCACATCCAATGAGCATGACGCAGATGGAAAAGATCTTCTCGGAGTTGGTGTTGGGGGAGACGTTGCCGAAGCCCACACTGGTCAGACTGCTGAAGGTGAAGTAGAGCGCGGTGACGTACTTGTCTTTGATGGACGGGCCCGAGCTGGGGTCGCTGTAGTTGTACTTCTTTCCTACGGTGAATAACGACAACAGAGTACAGTTAGAAGTATCACAAAAAGGACTGTGGTTTCTTTGAAAACAGGACAAAAGACAAGTAAGCTCACCTATTGACACGCCCAGGTTGTCCAGCCATCCGATCTTGTGCTCCAGGTAAGGCTTCTCCACGTTGCCGATGGCGTACCAGATGCAGGCGAGCCAGTGGGCGATGAGTGCGAAGATGCACATGAGCAGCATGAGGACGGCGGCACCGTACTCCGAATAGCGGTCCAGCTTGCGGGCGACGCGCACCAGCCGCAGGAGACGGGCCGTCTTCAGCAGACCAATCAGAGTGGTGGTCTGACAGACAGAGGAATATACATTTAGTCACTTGTGGATGAGTCTCAGACTTCTATAGGAACAACAGGGGGAGTCGCCCTCTGCTGGTCAGGATTACCTAATCCTAATTTGTTAAAAAATATATATATATTTGAGGTAAATTACTTGTAACATCCTTTCAACATTTGGAAATGTGACCTTCAATAAGCCCAAAATCAAAATCCAGAAATCAGACCGGAGGTTTGCACAAAGTGCACAAGTTGTTTGTCGCCTCTCAGGGGTCGACGAGTCAGGGGTCAGGGGGTCAAGAGGACAATCAGATCAGAGTTAGAGATTCAGAAACATATGCAGCTCATATTATTCACAGACGAGACAGAGGATCATTCCCGCTGCTGTAAACACGTTTCAAGGACTCGGCATCCATCACCGTCAGGACACGCATGTCTGGAAATCATGAAAATCAGGCTTCAAGAAGAAATGGCATTCAAATAGACGAATGAGAAAGGGAAGGTGAGTTTCGTGAATCAGCTGTTTGGATAATGATGATGATGAGGAGGAGGCCCATTTGAATAAAGCCACAATTTTACCAAAAGCATTGGGAACTTTAAACAAGGAACTAAAAGGTTCCTGCAGATCGCTGGTGGCTTGTGTTTCCACTCACGTACTCAACCAACCAGGCACCTTCTTTTTAAGTGAATATGAAGGTGGGAAATTAGCAGCTTGGAAGCTTTGTCAAAGCCTTGAAGCCAGGGGCTGGAAATAAAACCAGCGTCAGCACATACAGGCTCGCATCATTCATACATTACAATGTACACACTTTAATCCTCCGTCTCCATTTTCTACCCTGATTAAATTAACAGTCTTGTCTGAGGGGAGTTGGGGATTGGGGGATGGGGCCTTAAGTCCTGATCTATTAGTGTGGCACAATGTGTAAACACAAGAAGTGAGATTTCAGGAACGCCAATAGGTGCTACCACTCCAATATCCTCTGGGAAATCATTACCCAGCAGCCGCGTACTGGACTTCTGCCTCCTCACGTCCACACTCCTTCAGGTGAGAGCAAACAGCACATGGATTGTTCCTAGAAGCAGGAAGTGGGCTGAAGGATATTTTTGATATCTTGGATGATTCATGCGGGAGGCTGTAGCTGCTCGTGATGGGTCTATTAAAGAGCCTCCATCACTCACCTCTGTGCATCTGGCCAGCCGACAACCAACACAGCGACTGGATCACACACAGAAAACAGATGAGCTCCATGTGAGTGACCGGCACTGGTGACACAGAGTGTGATGTTGATTAAAATCTGCTCGTACAGTAAGTCGGAGGCATTTTCCAGCTAAAGCTCCCATTAGCAAACCAGCTGTATGAAACACATCCGCCGAATATCCCTCCGACCATCTGCCGCTGAGGCTTTCCAGACTCACATGGCCACTTACAAACGCCCGGCGTCAACAGACGCTGTGATTGAACCGTTTCACTTGACAACACGCCGACTATCAGGCTCACGCCCGTCTACAAACCAATCACAGTCAAGTACCGTAGGTGAACGCAGCCCACGTACGTGATGACGACAGGACGTACGTATGTTGTACAAGAAACCTCCGTGCTTCTCCTCAAATTACATGTGAGACCAAAACTGACCGGATCAAATGTAAACAATGAAACAACAACGTGAACCCAATATTATCAATGCAGCTAAAAAAAAATATTACTATGCCTAAATATATCCCATCAAGGTTTCACACTACAGCTACAAAGGAAAAGGAACAAAAATCAACAAGAAGGTTTTGCTAATTAGTCCAAATCTGAATAGAGAGAAAAATAAATTACCCAACATTTTAAAAATATTTTGGGATGAATAATTGCACGTGGTTGTAAAACACGACTCTGACTGTGTCCACATCCCGCCTGGTCACAGTGAGAGAGAGGGACCGGCTTCCTTTTGTGAAGATCCGCTGTCACCGCAGGATTTAGCATCAGTCTATTTCTGTACAGTCTGATGTGACCTGTTAACTATCTGTGAGCGTTTGAAAACAATGTACCAAAAGAACTCATAGAAGTAAAATCACGTGTGCCCCGAGACATTGTGGGTAAAAAGAGATGCTAGTTGAATCTGTTCACGAGCAGGAGTAAGGTTTAGAGTAAAACGCCTTATAATGTGCAAATATCTCAGATTTGAACACTATGTACAAGTGAGTGTGGAAGTAATAGGGAAACAATCTCAACTGGAGACTGATATGAAAACAACGTCGGAGCTCAAATTGCTCCTGTAGGCAAATACTGCACCGCATCATTTATTTTCACTCGGCAGCCGGCAGAGCTTAAATCCCACTCAAGACAGAATCTCAAGGGACATTAGAAGCTGCTGCGTTTCTAATGAAATCAGCAAAAAAAAACAAAAAACAAATCTTAATATTGTCGAAGATGGTTTCCAGGCAACAAAAGGTGCATGAGATTATGTCTAAAAATAGCTTCTGCACAGTGCGAACGAAAATAACACACCTGAAAGACGAGAGCTAAAACTGTACACGGACATGTCATTTTCAGTTTCTCCGGGAGACGGGAGGAGGTAAAAATACATGTTGTCACCGCGTGACGGCAAAGACCCAGTCTGTCATCCAGCAGTACTAGGAGGACGAACATCGAGCCACGGTGTCGCTCAGCTGTCTGCTCCTTTATCTCCAGCTGCCACTCAGGCCCGGCCTCCAGCCATGGAGCCACCGCACAGCGACACTCCGATGAATAATGACTCAGCAAACCAACACACCGACGCAGGGGCTTCGGCCAATAACCACGGAGGACGTTTGACTTCTGAGGGAGGTAGGTAGGTAGGTAAGGAAGTAGGTAAGGAAGTAGGTAGATAGGTAGGTAAGGAAGTAGGTAGGTAGGTAAGGAAGTAGGTAAGGAAGTAGGTAGGTAGGTAGGTAGGTAAGGAAGTAGGTGAGGAAGTAGGTAGGTAGGTAGGTAAGGAAGTAGGTAGGTAGGTAAGGAAGTAGGTAAGGAAGTAGGTAGGTAGGTAGGTAGGTAAGGAAGTAGGTAAGGAAGTAAGTAGGTAGGTAGGTAGGTAGGTAAGGAAGTAGGTAGGTAGGTATCATCAGTGAACGTCTGAAAGCAGCTTAAGTTTAAAATCTAAATGAAATCAACAATTAAACCTCAAGTGTCTTTGCTGTCGATTTGTTTCTGCTCTCTATGAACTTCTCTCTCGCAGCATTAGATAACTTTGTGGTTTTCCCTCCTCCGTCCCGTCTGGACGGAGGAGGGAAAGCAGCCGAGCGTCAGATTGCTTTAGTCGTCTAAACATTGAGGGAAACAGCTCAGAAATATGACGGCCGGAGCTTTGGCTCCACGTCATGAACCACGGGGAGGAAGTGATGCGCCGCACCTTCGGCAGGTGACGATGTTGACGAGCAATGTGACAAAGACTCTTGTGCTCTACACGACCTCACCTCATCCGATCCCGAGCCAAAGATGAGCAGGTCAAACGGGATGGCGGCCACCATGTCTATGAGGAACCAGCCTTTAAAGTAGTGGATGGCAATCTTCGCCGGGTGGCTGACCACTTCCTCGTTGGCGTTGACGTACGTGGTCCGGAAGTTTATGAGGATGTCCACGATGAACATGATGTCCACGATGAGGTCCACCACGTTGAGCGGCGAGCAGGAGTAGCCGCACTCCCGCCGCCTCTGCTCCTCGATGTCGTTGAGGAGGAAGGCGGCGGAGTAGGGCGTGAATATGGCCGTGTAGATGACGAGCAGCAGGATCAGCCAGTCCCACACCGCCTTGAAGGGGCTGTAGTGGAGGATGGTCCACTTGTCCATACGTGGCGTCTGCAGCTTGTACTCAGGCAGAACATCTGCACCCAGAGACAGAACCTGAGGAGGAAGACGCAGAATTCATCAACCACCTCAATAAAAGTATATCATCATAGAAAAAGGATTAGGTCATGTTTGATGACATGTGATTCATCTTTAGCTGTAGGAGTTAAACTCCAGTGCTACAACTGTACATACTGTACAAACCTAATGCACGTGCAGATTACCTGAGGCAGGAATCATTCATGTGGTAAGTGAAGGATGAAAAACCTGGTCCAATTATTATATATTTCTTTAATATTATCTATTCCGGCGCAGGCTGCTTTAATACCAGGATTTTATAAGGTTGAGGAAAAGTACCTAAGATTACAGCTGCAAGAGTAAAATATTTAGTCACGATCACATGGCAGAATAAAATATCTGGGAACGGTTTCAGGTAAAAGATAAAAATACCATCGACACAAAAACAACAGCCGGCATAAACCCTGTGTTTTGCAAGTAAAATCCACTCCAGCGAGCCTGGATGTCGGCATCATTACCTCCGTTATTGCAGTTAGCGTATAAACCCTTTTTAATATGGATATTACAGCGGCGCCATGGACCATTTGGGATGAGTCTCAATGACGTGGAGGTAATTATAGGTGGCGGGCGGAGGATACGTCTATTCATCCGTGTCTGGCGCCTCAACAGGCCCAACCTTTCGGTCCTCGTCAGGCTCGCGGCTGACGAGGTAAAGAACATGAGCCGCAAGGGCAGAGAGACGATTACTGTGGGAAGAACCTTAAATGACTCTGTTTTGGCACCCGTCGCTTATTGCAACGTCGCCTTATCGCCATCATAACCACCCGACTGCGAGCAGGCGACCGGGCGCATGCGGATCAACGAACGCACAAGATAACGGCTAAAGTGTTAATAATTGATTTGGTTATTTTAAACCAACTCTGCCCTTTGTGTCATGGTGAGGGTCAAACGCTTTTACCCGCCGATATGGGGTAACCTTTGAAATCAATCAGAAAGCAAAAGTACAGACAAAGGGAAGGTGTTCCATTATTCATCGGGCTGCCACCTCCTTACAAGAGGGCGACTGAAACACCCGTTTCATTACAGTCACAAGTCAACGAGTAACTGAGATTGACTTTCTCATAACCGTGCTTGGATTTCTGACGGAAATAAAAAGAGACCTACGCATGGAGACAGATTTGTACGAGGTGCAAAGTCTTTTTTCATTATCTTGCACTTCAGGATCAACAGTGATGATGCCAACAAGACGGTAACTGTACGCGGTGATACATTTCCCCTCGGAGTTGGCTCGCAGGCACAATGACAGTTCTGGATTAGCGTGCTGCAGCTGCAATCTGTTGCTAAATAAAAGATCCCATCTTAATAATTTAACGCACCTACTGTGGCTAAGTGCACTTGGCGTAAATGAACTCTGTCGGGAGATTACGCCGGGATTGTTCTTTGTTTGGCTGCGCTTCAAACGACATGCAAATGAGCATGAGCTTTCTCCCCCTCGCCGGTTCTGTTCTGTTCTGGTCGGGGTACTTTTCATAAGAGTAGAGCCGTTTCATGTTCCTGTGGTTAATCATCCATCATTCAAAATAATGCACATGTCGCTGGTTTGATTCCACGTTCAGCTCCGGAATATTCAGGCGAGGGGTGGTGCCTGGGTAGACCGCCCCCTCGCTGTGAATCTTACGGACATTTTCCTTTTCTACGGCAGGAAAGGTTTTGGAAAATGTCCAGAGTAACATTTGCATTCTCACAATTTCAGGAAAATGAGAGCAGCGTCATTTGACCAGCTTCGTTCATCTGTATCTGCGAGGCAGCTGACGACTTTCACGACATCTGCCGTCGCTTAGTGTTCGGACCCCGAGGAAGATGAAGATACGTGCGAGTGCTTCCATGATTTATGTATCCGCTTGTTAGTTGAATAATTCAAACTCCTTGTGGAATGGGGAATGTTACTGCTGGAGTAGTCGGCGTAATTCACGGTGACAATTCTGAGGCTGAGCGGTAATTGTGAACCCAAGGACGGAGCAGATAACATCGTGACAACACAGTAAAAAAGGTTTAAAAGAGCATTAATCCCACATTAGGCGGCCTGCCCCCTCAGTGCTGCTGAATGAATTTGACAGCGGGTAGCTCTGGAGTCGTCCGACCCCTGGGAACACAGCTAACCGTAGCTCGTCGACTGACAGGGAAGGTGACAATGACCTCTAACCCCCTTCAGTAACTCTAGAGTTACGTCCTGAGCTCTGGACACCGTCTGGCAGCGGTAAGAGGATCTCTGACTCTCTGCCACAAGAGACGGACACCTCGGCCGCTTGACGCATCAGACCCCGTGAGTTCCAATTAATCATGGTGAGGCTCACAGAGTGTGTGTGTGTGTGTGTGTGTGTTTACAAACCAAACTTACATGATTTGTGATTTATTATGATTAGAGTCCGACCGATATGCAGGGAGTGAAAAAAAGATTTTTGTTTTTACACTTTACCTGAGTGACCTTGTCGGTGACGTTGTGCGTCACTTTGACCTTTGGGGCGATGATGGTCTTTTCAGAGGACGGCGGCGACGGACACTTCTTCTCATTGTTGACCTCGGAGAAGTTGAGCGTGATGAGGGGGATCTTGTTGATGGTGCTGTACCTGTTGAGGTTGGAGTCGGAGGTGGAGCCGAGCAGGCTGGATCTGATTTGGCTGAGCGGCCCTGAAAGAGACAGCGACGGAGAGAGGACGTCAAGGATAAAGTCGCCAAATCTTGAACCGCGGTCGAGCCGTTGCTGATGCAACTGGCCATGTGGTTTGTGGAAAACAGTGTTTGATTATGATTGAGTGTGAGTATGAATCTTTGTGGAGTGAGTTCAACCACAACAACACTGACGATACAACAGATACTGAGATATAAACTGGACAGCCTCTCATTGGCTGGTCGAGGATGAACAGGCCTTTCAACGTTTCTCATTAGAAGATAATGAAGAACAGTTGGAGAAGAAAATACACAAAGACGTGTCTGATGAAGCCTGGACACAATTGGCGCGTCCCATTATACCTCGGAACTTGGAATTACAGACCTCTGAGTCGGAAGTCGGAGGAACTTCACCTACCCAGACTTGGAAATCCAAGATGGCTGCTCCGGTGTCTTATTTGTGTCTCAGTAAATTTGTCGAACACATGGCACTGTCCAATTATTGTCTGTGGATGTGTTTCTAGTTTTGCTGATAATGTCTAGCAGGCGTCCAGCTTGTGCTTCGACATCTGAGCAAATGTATAAGTGGAACGCAATCAACTCGAGTTATTCGGGTGTGACGTCGTTCCGAGCTGCAACTTCTGAGGTATAATGGAACGCAGCAAATTAGTGTGTTACTAAATTAACAAATAGGTCTCATCATTATATGACGCAAAGTTCACAGCATCACAAAAATCAGACATTAACACCCTGGATCCTTGTGAAAACATTCTACACCGCAACACTATGTGACAGCACACACATACACACACACACACACACACACTACAACCATGTGGCCCAATGAGAGTGATAGAAAGTGAACTGCTGGTTCAGTCGCGTGAGCCAGCAGAGGAAGGCCGCTCCCCCAAAGTACAGTACAGTGATTGAGAGTCAAGGACAGAGAAACAGACAGCGGAGGATGAGAGGTTGCATGCGCAGCTTCAATACATGCCACAGTAAGGAAAAATCATTGTACTCATGAAAAAATAATAATAATAACTTAAAAAGAAACACAAAAAAAGCTGAGGCCATACCCCCAGCCATCCAGGAGCGAGACACTGGCGAACCAGGAGAGAAAAGAAAGAGGAGGTGAAGGGCAAAGTGGAATCATGGCAGGGGAGGTTGGGTTGTCGGGTCAGTAGTAAATATTACTTCAAATATCACAAATATCATGGCATGTACAGTATCAGGAAATACATTACTCTGGCAAGTCTAGAATTCAGATGTTCATATGTGACAGCAGACTCATTCCACTTGACTCCTACGACAAAATCAATTCTTCTAAATCATCTCGTAATCACGTCTGTTTCGTGCATGAGGCCCAGTGACGACCTTTGGCCTTCAGGGAGTCAGAGCATGTAGAGTGAAATGCATGCAGCATGAGCAACCGCTACAGTTCATTGCATTTAATGAGGGGGAAAAGACGGAAGGTGAGCAACGCAGTCGGGTTGGTCTTCGCCAGAGGTCGCACAGAAGAGACAAACAGGTTACAGACAGTGGGAGGCGTCGCCTTGTGAAGCTTCATCGATTTTCTTCAATGAACAAAACCAGGAGAGAGATTTGAATGTGTCGCTTCATGCGAGCGCGTGCAAAGCTCGGTGTCTTTGATTCTGCCGAGCCTTCCTGGGCGCCCGGCGAGGATTCAGAGCTGTGGTTTGTGCTCTCAAACACACGCACACACACACACACACACACACACCGTCAGTCATTCCACTCAAACCGCGGTGATGTGGAGAACTCATGCAGCAAGCAGGCTTTACATACAGTACACATGTGTCATATCATAGACGTGCTGAGGTTTCACAATCCAAGATGCTTCGGTCTGCAGTTGGTTACCTTTGATGTTGCGACCATTGTCTGCGACGGCGGCAACATGGCGTCAGAGAGGAGAGAGAGGGGGGGGGGGGGGGAGTGGAGATGAGTTTCTGCTTTTCGATGATGACAAATGGGGGCTGGCATCAAACCACCACTACTGTCCCCATGAACAATTCATTAGGCTGAAGTAGATGTATGACTGGGTCAGCCACGCCGAGCTATTTGAATGATGATTGCAGATGGTGGGAGACTGATTGGCCTGAAGGAAACTGGGGGGCACGTCTCCCCTCAAAGCAATGGGGCCCAAGAGGCTAATGGGAGGTTTAGACTCGCAGGAAGATCAATATCACACAGCATGGACGATGACTCACTGTAATAGTGATTAAGAGACTGGCACAACACATCTCGCATCTCCTATTTTGGGACCGCGAGGAGTGTGGTTATTAATAAAGTCAGATTACAGTGAATGTTTGCCACGAGTAATAAACTCTTTCATAAGTCCCTTCGTGTAAAAGATGAAAGTTTTTGTTGCACGAGGAGTGGGCGACTGCTAAGCGCGTTTTTGTTTTTTTTTATCTCCGCCAAGGACGTGATCGGTTCGGTTTGTCTGTACGGACGGATTGGAATGAAAATTCTATCAAAGGTCTCTGCGATGGTGAAAGGTCATTACATTTTGGGAGAGATCCAGGAATTATTCTTCAAAATTGGTAAATAATTCGGAAGATCCCATTCAGTCTTGGCGGATCGTAAGAACTAGACAATCATGTGTCGGAGTGTTCTGGCCTTGGCGGAGGGATGCGCTCTCCTGACATACCTGGACCTTCCCACCAGTCAGGTAGAACTGAGGTCCAGTTGTCCGTGTACAGCTCTGCACAACTCCTGAACGCTCAACGACTACAAGAAATTCAACCGCTGAAAGACTGTTGTAGTATCGGTTCCTACCTTCACTGGCGTGTCTGTCTCTGAACGGCATCTTGGAGTTGGCGCCTAAGCCTTCCATGTCATGTACGGACGAGGCTCTGCGAATACTGCACACGCTCTCTCTGGAGGCGGTGGGCGTGAGGCCCGGGATCGACGGGGAGGCGACAGAGGTGTCCCCCTGGCTCGGTTGACGGGTCTGGGGAACGGCCTGGTCCTGGTATATCCTGCCCCAAGTGCGTTTGGGCGACGAGTGGTCCAAAGGCCCGGACACGGGGGTGGAGCAGTGGCTGGGGGCGATGAGGGCACGGGTGTCGTTCGCGTAGGAGGGACTGCAGCTCTCGCGGGTGGCGGGGAGCTGGTAGTCGTGCGTGGCCACCGAGCCGTCGCTGTGGCGAGGGGAGTCCACCATGACGGCGTCGGGGTCTTCCTGGGGCAGCGACTGCTTGCTGATGCCCAGGAGAGGTAAGGCCGGGAAACGGAAGCGAAAGAATCTCCCCTTCCCTGACGGAGTAGAAGAAGAGAGCAACAAAAATTGTCAAACTGAATCCATAACGGTCATATTATTCTTCATTAATGCCCCATCTGACACCAGTATATACACCTTCAGGCAACGTGAAGACAGACACTCTGTAACAGTGGAGACCAAAAACAGCATTCAACCAGAGTGCTCGTGGGTTTGTAATGAGCCGGTGGGATCCACATAACCCCCACTGACCTCGTGTCGTGGTTCTCCTGGTGTTTGCACCAGAACTCGCTCGCAGTCTTCAAAGTCCCCGCCGATATTTGGCGCTTGTTTGCCAACAGCAATGAAAAGCCTGCCAATTGCAGCAATCTTTTAAAAAAGGAAAAGACCCTGAAAGATCAAAACAAATGCCCATTCCGCCTCAGGCGCCAGTTCAATTATTCATAGGAGGAGGACATTTGCTGGAATATTAGGAGTGGTCGCGGTGCATCGAGGAGTCAGACCTACAAAGGATCTTTAATGAGTGATTGAAAGCTCCGGGGGAGATGAGGAATCTAAGATATTTATGGCGCTGGTATCGTAACAACAAATACTTGTGAGGGAACGTTACGCAGGAAAGAGTTGGAATGAACTCTACACAAGTCTGACAATATCTGCAAACATAACGCTCGCAAGAATGGCACATATGGACGGCATGTTGTGAATCATTTAGTCGCCTGAGCATATGCTTTACATATCAGAGAGAGTCAGAAGCTCCGTGACAACCTGAATTCATGGACCAGCCTCCTCATGTCGCCTTGTGTGTTTTGAGCTAAATTAAATCAGGTTATATTTGACACATTATTTCAACTCCAATGTCTGAACAGAAAGCAGCTAAGGATGTGTTCAGAGACACAACAGGAGGTGAAATAGAGGAGAGAAAGAATGTTCCAGGCTCAGCAGGGAGCAGCGATCGTCTTGTTCTCCCATATTGTCCCTTCCACTGGAACGAGAGTGAAAGAATCTAATTTTCCACAAATTGCTCTGCGTCTGTTTGCGTCGGTGTCGAGTCTCTCGTCAGATTGCCGACGGAGAAGATCATTTGTGTTTAACTGCCGATTCCGAGCTGGTTCCGGAGATCATGCTCAATTTTACAGAGAAGGACTAAACGTTCATTTATCATAGAAATTAAATTTGTGCTCTCGTTTCTGCAACGGAATCATGAACGTTGTCACCGATGTCAAATTTGTTCTGTGCGGCACATTAAAAACAAGAGGAGTTGAGCCAAAGTGCTTCCCAGAGGAAAGAAACACAAGCGTAAAGAAAGAGAAGTAAGATCAGAAGTGTGACGATAGAATTAAAATCTGTGCAAAAGAAAATGGAACCGGAAAAAAAACTGAATTCACAGTGAGATGGCGACAGAAAAGAGACACAATCAGTGTTTATATTGATCCTGATTTACATTAACAGAGTAAACCTGCGTTAACCATTACGTAGCCAAACCAAGGAAGAGACCAGTGTTCTCCTGGTTTCTACCCCCAGTGATGGAAAAGACAGAATACACATAAACAACTCGACCTCTCGAGAGAAGGAGAATCCTGTTGGCGGAGAAAACAAAAAGCAGGTGAAGAAGGAGAGAGAGATAAAAACAAGAGTGAACCTCTGAAGGACATTCACTCCGAGGAGAGAAGCTCCGGGACTCGGGAGGCTTTAAAAACAAAATCTATCTCTAGTGGGAAAAACAACAGCTCCGCTCTGTTCCCGGAGCCGACTGGTCCTCCAGTTTATTATTTACACCTTCTCTTTACCGACTGCGATTGGACACAATGTCCTGCAGATCGTGATGCATCGTCCTGTCTTTACAGTAGAGCAGAGGCTCAAACACTCTCTCCTCTAACAGAGAGAACTGTGATTTGACCATATTGATATCTTTGACAACTGATGGTGCTCCACAGCTTTTCACATTTAAAACTCGGGGACTCTGCGCCTGGACACGAACAGATGCATAAACACTCGCCATGAATCTTTCTTTAATTAGCTCATGATTCAGTCACACATTCACGGCGCTGGGTAAGTAGCCTTATTTAATTGGGATTTTAAAAAAGCGGAAAGCACGTGTTCCCTGACACTCTCAATCTGCAAAAACTCCCCAGCAGCTTCACACAGGCGACGGACGCTCAGTGGCCCCTGTTGCTATGATACCAGATAGTAATATTTGCATCGAATATTAATTGGGCCCTCAGATCCCGTTGTCGAGGGAGTGAAATGTCTTCCTGTACCGACGTCAGGAGGATTAGAACAATAAGCCTTCGTCCTTTCTCTTTCTGCCTGTTTTTTTTTTCAGATTTAAAAAAATAAAATAATCAACAGAGCAGATAATGTGCTTACTAACTGATTTGCATGTACCCTCAGGAGTGTTTTACCTGCTGCCCCCAGGTCTCCTCTTACTCAGCAGCTGCAGAGAACAACACTGGTTTATACAGAGGACATTAAAGGTTTGATTAAAGTTTATTAAGATAGTAAACATGGGGAGGAGGAAGACGAGGGGATAATGTCGTTGATTTCCCTTTGTCCTCATCTGTGCACCAACTTCTTTATTTGAATGTTTTTCTAGTGCCAACGTTTAAACATTGTCTTTTCAGCGCTCTACGTTCTATGCCCACCACATGGGAAATCAAAGTATTGTTTTTCTAACTAATAGTGCAACATGACAGGGGATATGGCTGAATTCCATATATTTGGTTTTTGTTTCCTAGATTGCAATTAAAATGAAACCTGAGTCTTCAAGTGGTTGTCTGACTTATGGCCCACAGTAATGACAACATGCTAATGTATGCAAAGGTCTTATGGTGAGTTCACACCAAACGCAAAGCAGATTTTGGCTTGACTCCTCTATGAATCTCCCTGGTAGTTCCTCTGAAAGCAGTGAGGCCCTTCACACTGTTTTCTGGAGGCTCATGAATTAACCGCCCGCTAAAGTGTCCGAGCCCCATCAGGAGCAGGACGGGGAGAAGCCCCTCGCCGGGTTTCAGGATGGATGAATCGTCCCTAAGGGACAGAAGCAATCGATAGGAAGCACCTAATGCAGAGCGGCTCGTTCCCCGGGAGGAGCGGAGGATAATGCAACACATGGATCATCACACGGCTCCGTCCACAGGCAGCTGCTGATGCACAAACTGCACAGCTGCACCGAGATGATTCTACATCTGCTGCACTTTCTTCGTCTGTGATGCCCTGTGAAATTAATGCAGAGTTATTCAAAATCCCTGACCTCTGTCCATCTGCAAGTTAAAAAGTGCAACTGTAGAATGGGTTGCGGTGAAACGAGGCCAAGAAATCAGAGCTGCAACAGTTAATCGATTAGTAATCGACGACTAAATTAATCGCCAACTATTTTGATAATGGATTAATCGCTTCAAGTAGTTTTCATGAGGAAAAAAAAATCTGAATTCTCTGATTTCAGCTTCTTGAATGTGAATATTTTCTGGTTTCTTTGCTCCTCTGTGACAGTGAACTGAATATCTTTGGTGTGTGGACAAAACAAAATATCACGTTGTGGTTTTGGGAAACACGATCCACATTTTTCTCCATTTTATGAACCAAGTTAGTATAATCTACAGATTAATCGCTAATGAAAATAATCAGAAAGTGCTGGAGGGAGGAACGGAGACTCAACCTTGTAAACAAATCTGGAATCCCACTTTAACTCAGAGGCGGAGCAATTAGCATCCTCAGAAAAGCTCATACAGTCCATTCATGCAAGAGTCTCGAGTGTGTGTGTGTGTGTGTGTGTGTGTGTGTGTGTGTCTCTTCCAACCACACGCCCCATGAGGCAACGGCCTGCTAAGGGCCTCGTCCAATTACAGGCGTGGAGAGGTGACCCCTGCTCCTCCGCGCTCCTGCTTTATATGTCATGGACGGAAAGTGGAGAAAGACGATGACAATGAAGAGGGGGGAAGGAACACCGCTGGGGAATGGCATTATACGGCATTACGCCGACAGCTCTGGGAAGCGGAGGGCTCCCCACCCCCAGCCCCCCCCAGCAGCACTGCTCCAGCGGTTCGTCAGTCCGTGCTGGCAGGCTGAGAGCTATAATTGGGCCAGACCTTTGAGATGACGGTGGTGCTAAGACATCAGTGTCCGCTAAACGCCGGTGTCAACATGCCAGAAGAAGCTGTCAGCCAGGAAATTCCTGCAGCTGCACTCGTGATTACGGCTGCGAGTTGAAGTGAAGATCTTTACGTCGGGCAACGCGCTGAAGAAATGAATCACAAACAGCAAGGCAAGAAAAAGTCCTTGTCAAAGCCTCAACATACACTGGGGATTGGGAAAAGGTTACATGTACTGCGTGTCTACAACACGGCACCAGCACAGCAGGGATTTGGGAACAACAGCTTCCACATTCCCGTTCCCCCGCACCACACTTCATCCCCTTTACTCACGCTGCTCGGCTTTGGAAGGCGAGGTGTGGTTGAGTCTCTCCAGCGAGTCGCTGCTGCCTTCGTCCAGGATGTTGTCGAAGTTGAGGATGAACATCATGACCACGCCCTCCTCGTTCTTCACCGGGATGATGTGGGTGGCGCACAGGAAGTTTGAACCTGAGGAGGAGGAAGTTCAGAAATCAGTAACATCACATGCAGAGTGTGTGTGTGTGTGTGTGTGTGTGTGACAGTTAACATTAAAGACAAACCATTTCCAGTTTTATATTTAATTACGGGATTCCACCAGAGGAGCTTTGCATGATTCCCAGTATTAATCTTAAACAACATGAAATAAGAACGCAACGTCGTTATATGTAAATCACAAAATGAGGAAAAGCACAAGAGGTCCCTTTACTGTATCATACAATGACTTCCACAGTGTATCAGCATGTTTTAAAAACATCCACCCATGACAATACACTCAGTGTATCCCAGTTCACCGATCACAGTCTTCATCCTTCACCGTTTTCCTGCACAAACCTTTTCAGCCTCACGGCAGAAGAACAAAAAAAGAAAAAGTTAATTGCTCTGAAAGCTCAGCGGTTGAAGCTGCTGATGGCGCCGCAGTGGGAGGTAAATCTGACGCAGCGCTGCTCGCCGCTAATGCCTCGTGTCTAAATGACGCTAATTTATCAAAGAGGTGAACAGAGAGGCAACAGAGGTCGCACTGTTTATACCACGTCACTTATCTGAGGTGAAATTTAATAAAAAGCAGCTGATGAGATGTTTAAATTCGCCCCGGACTCTTTAATGATTTGTTTGGGATTAAAGCGGTGAAATCACTAGTTTGCCGAGTGGAAATGTGGAAAGGACGGCCAAACGTGGGAAAAAAATGAGACGTGGACGAAGACATTTTAAATTATGAACGTGGACATCTCTGGAAGATGCTCTCGCTCACATTAGGCTCCAAAGTCCTGCTGTCACCAGGAGGCTATTTATAGTTCACCCAGCAGGCAGCAGCAGCCGGCGGCACACACACACACACACACACACACACACACACACACACACACACACACACACACACACACACACACACACACACACACACACACACACACACACACACACACACACACACACACACACACACACACACACACACACACACACACACACACACACACACACACACACATCTCTAGTCTCTGGCCGTTTTGCTCTCATCAGGCTCTAAAATCATATCGTGCAGCAAAAACAGCAGACCGAGCGCTTCGCCCCGCCGGCGTTTGATTTATGTGTCGGCGAGCCCTGATTCCGCTGGGCTAAGCAGTACGCTGCCCCCTAATAGTACATCAGTGTCACCAGAAGTGGATGGAGCCATTAATTTCAGTCGGAGGGAGGAAAGGAGTCGAGGACGGAGAAGCAGCATCACACCTCCTCCGTCTTTCGGTGAGGACGACGAGTGGAGGGAACGAGCAGGAACAGTCGGGATGAGGTGGATTTTAGAATAAATAAATACATGGCTTTTAATGGTTGGGAAGAAAATTTGGACTAAGAGTCCTTGACTCAAGATTTTAATATGGAACCTCTTGTGTTGTTGTAAAGCGCCAAATAAAAAAGACAAATGTTTCCGTCTCCATGGAAACAAGTGACTGCTCCCGGTGAAAAAAGCAAAGCCGCTGAGCCAAGTTAGATATTACAATCATTCATCTCCGGCACACAGAAACTTGAGATCATCTTTACTCTGCTGCAGGAACACGTCCGTTTATGGAAAACTATGACAAAGTTGGAACCGTTTACAAACTAGGAATTTCAAGTTAGTCAAGTTTAAAATAATACAAAAATCCCCATAGTGGGAATAATAAAATCAGGGGCATGCAAACATTGTGCACACGAGCATTCATCATTCATAAAAAGTCCAATAAACAACATGAATACACACAAACACACGTGACAGTGTGTTTAGTGTGACCTTTGCATGCCTCAGGAGGAGACCTGTGTGTGTGTGTGTGTGTGTGTGTGTGTGTGTGTGTGTGTGTGTGGAGCAGGCATGTGTGCATTCTAAAAATAAGCCACTTGGAATCCATGGGCATTTATTATTCATAGGAGCTAAGTATTATGTTCTAGAAAGCATAATGAAAGAACAAAAAGGAGGCTGGATGGTTCAGTGTGTGTGTGTGTGTGTGTGTGTGTGTGTGTGTGTGTGTGTGTGTGTGTGTGTGTGTGTGTGTGTGTGTGTGTGTGTGTGTGTGTGTGTGTGTGTGTGTGTGTGTGTGTAAGACATGATCAGACAGGGAGGGATGTGGATATATAAATTAGCTGGAGGAAAAATAAATACTTAAATTATGTCCGGATACAATTATTAATTATGAAGGTTAATGAATGTTCTGTTTATGCACATGCTGCTTTTTTCATGTCACATGTTTTCACGAGCCTGCCCCGGCTGATGCAAATACATTTGAATTTTAAAAGAGCGAGAGGAAGGTCAAGAGACATGCACGAGAGCCGCAACCACACGCAGGGCCAGGCGCTGAGTGTGTGTGTGTGTGTTCATGTCACGCACACGTCTTTTCCTGTTGTCATTTCTCTCAGTCCCTCGCTCTCCCTTCAGCCTCAGTCTCTACCCCAGAAACGAGAGGTTTTCTACAGGAAGGAAACACATGAAGTGTTGGAAGTGGAAGGAACAAACAGATCAACAGAGCAGCTGCTAATGCAAATGCTAATACCTGCCTGCCTATCCTGCCTCAGCTGAGGGTCTCACACACACACACACACACACACACACACACACACACACACACACACACACACACACACACACACACACACACACACACACACACACACACACACACACACACACACACACACACACACACACACACACACACACACACACACACACACACACACACACTCTTCTCTGTCCAACTGAATGTAATGAGGAGGCGATGGAGCCGGTTTACACGGAGCAGCAGTGTAATGAGCGTCTCTGACCTGGATATCTACAAAACACAGTTCAGCATCCCAACGTGAAACCTCAGGTGTCGGCTCGTCCTCTTCCCAAACACTAATCACTTCGTCTTCTGTCTTTAAAGAAAAGAAAGGAACTAAAACAGAAAAACAGAAACTAAATCTGAGCTTTTTGTTTTTCCGTCTCTCTGATCCTCTGAGGATGGAAGAGAAGAGGAAAGTGCTGACAAGCAATTCGAGAGAAAGTCAACAATTAACTTTGCAGAACTGTCAAACATCCACGTAACAAACCTTGAGCAAAAGCTGAGTTATGACTGTTTTGTATTCTACATTTATATTGGTGGTTTGTCGAAGTCAAGCGTTAAGCCTGAGTGGACATGTGGCTCTTATTGATTTAAACATTTTCCACTCGGCTTCATTTCCCCACCTGGATTAACGGGCTACCTGGTAATCTGTTGCTACGCAGATGGCTGGGCAGGATGACAGCGCCGCACGGCCCCGAAAGAAAACTCAGCATCTGCCAAGTCACAGCACGACGACGACGAGTTCTTCAGTGTTTTCACACCAACGCCGCATCATCAACACACGGCGACTCTGCTGCCGTCGAGGATTCACCGTTAACTCTGATCAAAAAACACAATATCACCTCCACGCCAGTTGGTTCAACACCAATTCACAGCTTCTTGGACGACGGGGCCAACCGAGGATGTGACCGTGCATTCATGTGGACTCGGAATAATTGGAAAAATGAGTTTTCCGACTGGAAAAATGCCACGAAAGTGGAAAATTGACGGAACTCGAGTTGCCACACAGAGACATGGCGGAAGAAAGAGGGTTAGTTAATGGTGAGGAACTTTTGATTGATTATTTGGCTAATATTCATTTTGTAATATGGTATTAAGTTGTAATGGTTAGCTGCTGTCCAAGGAGAGACCTACACAAGTAAAATAACTTTTGTTTGGTTTATTCATCCTGAGTCGCCCTCCCCAGTATCTTCTCCAAGTTAAAGTAAAGACTCTCCATCAGGCTCGTGTCTCCCCACTCCCCTGAACTCTCTCTGCCTCACATTTACTGCTCACTTTCATTTCTCTCTACTGAATTAATCATTAAGCCGTGATTGTTTTTTTTTGTCCTGAGGTGAAAAACAGCTGCTAATAGCCAAATGGTCAAATTTGGTTTTCATGAAACACATAAATCTTCGGGTCGTTCCCCAAGTCTCCAAGTTAAACAGACACAAACATTTAGGACCGTTTGATGATTCGGACAGGCAGGTGATTTGAAACATCACGTGTGGCTCCGTTAGTGTTACTGTACGTTGCCACACTTTGCAGACGGAGCAAACCTACAGTAAATTATTAAGCGAACGGGCCTCGTGGAAGCTCATATGCGGAGCAGTGAGACGAGTTTTAGTTTCAACACGCTGGAAATTTCATTGGATTCCATTTCCACTATCAATAATTAAGACAATGCAGCTCAACGTGCGTTCGCCGAGGTGAACACGTACACATCGATCAGTGCCATTAAGATGCATCTGCTCAACTCGCTCGTCTCAGAAAAACACAGAGCGGTTTAACATCGGCTGCCTGCTTGTGTGACAGTGATGGTGGGATTGTGGCATATGGGAATTTTGATATCCCTCATTTGGAGAAACTGCTGCCAAGAGCATCTCCGTCAAAATCATTTTAAATTGCAGCCTGTGCCCCCCCCCCCCCTGCTCTTTTAGACACGGGGTGTGTGTGTGTGTGTGTGTGTGTGTGTGTGTGTGTGTGATGTCACTGTCATGAGCCTCCAGCAGCAGGAAGACGTGGGTTGGTTCCCACCATGTTTCAGACCTGGTACTGGCTGATGATCCCATCACACCCGGACAGATACAAGTTACAGGTGTGAACTGGAATGTGTCCAGGACCACATCTGGACCACATCGGAGGGACTTACGCAACCGACGTCCTCCCCTCATCATGAAAATGCCGATCTTGTTTTTAAATCAAAATTTGGTTATCACATCCTCTCACAGTGTGAAAGAAAGCGGGAGGAGGAGGAGGGCTTGTGTTTTTGTTGAACCTTTCTAGGGAAAAGTGATCCCGTCCTGGACCACCTCTTTAGGTCCGATGAACCTTTCACACCCGTTATTGTGGTTCGGATTAGTCCGATCATCTGGACCAAACAAAGCAGGTGTGAAAGCGACCTCGGTTTTAATCCCCCCCCCTATTTCCAATGTCGGGGACTTAAATCACTATTTAAACAATTAATAAAATCTATAATAAATCTGGGCCTCATACCACCAACACATAATTTAAATGCAAACTGAAGCTTAGTAAGAAACAGAATGAGTCACGCTGGCGAACAGAATACAGAAGATTTAGTCATCGTTTCAGTTCGTCCTTGATTGTGGTGATTGTGTTTCCAACTCTCTCTCGGCTGCAGAGTTTAATTCACTTCTGTTGCCATTGTTTGTATTTTATTCATTTCACTGGTCATTGTGTTCTGGCTGAAATGTGTCTTATTTTCCTTATGCTTCATATTGATATTCCTGGAGGCTGATATTCACTCTGTGACATTGAAATCCTATTATTATTGTGATTATTATTATGTAAAGTAAATTGTCACGGTACTTCCTGTGGACAGAGAATGAGAAGATAATCTTTAGCAATTCATGGAATAGATTCAGCAATAATCTGTCTGCGGCTTTGGGCGCCATGAAGTTTTGTTTGGAAAAGGTGATGTAGGAGACTCTGAACAGAATCATTCATATATTTATAATGTGAAGCAAACGAGATAAGTAAAGTGACTTAGATGTGTAAGAAAATAAAGCAGATTTTGACAGAACGACCACTATGTTTAAAATAAAATATGCACTCCTCATGATCATCTTTTATGATCTATTAATATGTTGAAACTGAACGTGTCAACGATCAAATGCTGCAGCCACGTCTGCTTCATAAACATCTCGCCTTGAAACAAGAGAAGCTGTTTCAGAACGTGAAACACACTATCGCTGTCAATATTTTCCATGTAAATGCAAACAGACGGAACTGAACACAAGCTGACGAGAGGGCGTGACACGTGCAAGCAAAAGCAATTACGATACTCGGTGATGTACTCTAAGTGCTCCTGTAGATGCCCAAACTCATTTGATGAAAGAACGGTCTTCAAGCTCGACGGGCTCCGGCTCCTGTCAGACTGAGAGATCGCTGCTGCACTGCAAACCCAAAATTACTTTTGTCAAAGTGTCCAGGATCCAGCTAACTGTACTGTACAGCCTCCTGCCTGCAGGAGAAGAAGGACTGGAGGAAGATAAAACACAACAACTACCAAAGCCTGTGTTTGTCTCAGCTGAACAGAATCCACTGTTCTCAGACATGAACCCTGGAAAAAGTCCAGATAATTGGAGTTTGAGTTTGCCGTTCACATATGACGAACGCAGCAACAGATTCTGACACGAGGTTAAAGCAGATTTTTCAGATATGAACTCCCGAAAATTGGGTGCAGACATTTTCTGGAGTTTGCCGTTTAACACATATGCAGGACGTGACGAGAGTTTTTATTTGCAGCCATCAACACGTTCAACTCCAGGACATTTTCCAGAAATTTTACTTGGGGGCCGACAGGAAAATTTCTGGAAAAATGTCCTTGATAATGTGCGGATGTTGATGAGGTGGTGTCGGTACGTGATGCTCTGAAGAAACTCGCTGATTCAGGCTCCATCAGAGTGACTCTGCAGGCGCCTCAGAGCTGGAAGGGTTTCTAAAAACGGTCCATAAAAATAAAAAAATCATGAATGTAGCCTTTCACCTAATCCAGCTGATCCTAATAATCATTGAGTCATCGTGATCAAGATACTGTTACATCAGTTTAAACGACCGTAGCGAGCATTAACCTCACGTCAGCGTTAATATTGGATTCCACAAATACATCCGGACAGAAAAGTCAAACAATGTTGACATGAATGAAAACATATCGGGTCGGACTGAACGTGATCCGATGAATGAGAGAGGCTGATGAATGGCTGCTCATTCACAGATGTGCTTTCCACACATCCAATCTGTGAATGGGAGAAAAACAACGATCATGGAATCACACACACACACACACACACACACACACACACACACACACACACACACACACACACACACACACACACACACACACACACACACACACACACACACACACACACACACACACCAACCTCGCTCTGATACCAGGATTTCATAACGATAAACGGTATAATCATAGGAGATATAATCTGTCTTGCTCACTCTTAGCTCATCTTTTTTTTTTTATCTCGCCTGCACTGAGGGGGCCGGGGCTCTGAGCCCCTGGATATGAGGAGAAACACGGGGGAGGTGTTTGAGCCACAGCAGGAGGGGGAGGGGGAGGGGCTGTCAGACTGTGTTTGTGTTATTACCATCAAATAATATTGTGTGTGTGTGTGTTAAATCTATAGATGCAGCATCAGAATGACCCACATTAACTCACAGTTGCTGTAGAGCAGGAGGTTAAACTGGTGCATGTGCTGGATATTGGCGACCCGAAGATAAATATTGTATATTAGACAGTCACATGACTTGAGTGTGTTCCAGCTCCATTCAAATGTTTAATCTTCTTAGCCCATTCAAAACTAAAAGCCTAATAAATCCTCTTAAACATACACATTCAAATACCTGGGGCACGTTTCAATGAAACTGAATTTGAATTTATTGCAAAATTGGAAAACCAGAAAAACCTCCTCAAGAGCTGAGACATTAAAAATAAAAAAAGCAACAGAAAGCTGGTGGCCACTGAGGGAAGGGGTTATTGATCCCAGGAACCTTCTTACAAATCAAGTGCACGGATCTAAGTACCAACAGGTAAAAACTGGAACGACAGGAAATCTTTTATCCGTCTGTGGACACAAACCGTTATCTTTATTTAAGGCGGCGGCAGGTGCAATATTTTTTTACAACTTTTTTACAAATCAACAAAACTCGGCAGTAAAGAAAAACCCTGGTGAATTTGATCTGGGGGCTTTAGGCTGCAGAAATGTAGTTTAACCTAAAGTCCTCTGCAGCAGTTGTTTGTGGCAAAACAGCCTCTGCAGGTTTGGGACTGTGTGACTGTGTTTCTCCAGCTTTGGATCCGACACGCCAGGATGAATTTCAGCGCTGCGATGATACATAATGGTTCCATCAATGGTTGCCAGGACAACACAGCGCTGTACTGCACAGGATGTGAACAGGAGGGTGTCGACGGACAAGAGCCAGATCGTCCGAATGGTCAAAAACAAGAGTCCTACTTTAAATCCTTCCAGTTCTAAAACCCACTCAGGTTTATAACGGCACCAGCCGAGGACAGCGACCGCGAGTCGACGACCTGCGGTGGAGCTTCTCCATCGTGCAGCCGGGGGGGGGGAGAAACCATCGAGAGCGAGAGAGACCCGTTATAGATGAGATCCAGAGCGTAGAGGAAATAGAAGCCTTTTCTACAACACAAATGTGTCCCTGTCACTTCAGATTGAGAGGTGGTGAGGAGGGGGAGGGGGACGCTCATTACACCGTCTTCTCTCTCAGCCTCATGAGAGCTGATGAGAATTAAAGGCAAGGTCGTACGTAGGGTCTTGCATCAAATTACTTTAATAATAATAACTTTCTTTATGTTCACGTAGTCCTAAAAGGAGGAGGAACCCCACCTGCACACATACAACTGGAGCTGCTGGATCCTCTCTCCTCGACACCTTCATGTACTCTGCTCACTCCCTTCATCCCTCATCGACACACGTCAAACTCGCCTTCACGACCTTCCATTGACTTTCACAGATACAAACTCCGCAGTGCTCTCCAACGCGGCCCCAACCCCGAGACTGGGGGGAGAAACAGAGAGAGAGCTTTTCTTTTTTTGCACGGCAGTGGATCTACGAGAGAATTGGTTGGGTTGTTGTTTTTTTTTTACTCACAATGGTTTCCTTCCATTGAACTCAGGTCGCTTCGGGCATATATCCAAAGTCATAGCGTCATCAGTTATCATGTGCAGCCTGCTCTCAGGCTACTGAGCCTCATTGACTAGTCGGTTGTTATTCTTAAGAGCCGTCCACAAAGCAAAGGGCAGATACATCAGCAGCATCTACTGTACGTATACAGAAAGAATCAAGTCGGTTTGAAAGCGTTGTACATCCTCGTTGAATTATTTTAATCTTTCTAACTCGTCACAATCTGAAGCTTCTGGATCCATATTAAAGACATTTTAAAAGACAAGTGGGGGAAAAAAAGTAAATAATCTCAGTGGAGCACAAACCAACTTTAATCTATTCATGGCGTGACATTTTCAGACGTACTTGCTATTTGCGAGCGAGAGCATTAACCACGTTGCCGAGCTTATGGATTTCTCTGTACGCCCTGAGAGTCCACTCTTCATCACGGGAACGTGACACTGTAATTATTCTGTTTGAGTATGTGAACGAAGACGCAGATGGATCAGGTGCTGCCGATGAAATAAGATGTTGAGCTGGAAGTGTTTGTTTGTTTGCGTTCTCACATATTCAAATGTGTATATATATATACATATATATATGTACACACACACACACACACACACACACACACACACACACACACACACACACACACACACACACACACACACACACACACACACACACACACACACACACACACACACACACACACACACACACACACACACTGGAATTTCCCAGCTTGGGATAAATAAAATGACTATCTCTCTCTATATATAGATATAGATATAGATATAGAGATAGATATATCTATCTCTATATATATAGATATATATATATATATATTACACTCCAGAAGACAAGGCACAAGTTTTAGATATTTACATATTACATGAATCTGCGCTTGTATGTATCAGGGTGCAGAAATTAACAATAATAAGATCATTATGTTAGGAGTTATACATCTTTAAAGTGAAGGGCTAAAAACAATCCTCCAATCTAAACCTGTTTTTCCTTCCAATAATTAATTGCTAATTTACTTTAGTCAAACTTTGTGACGATTTCTCCAGCACGCTGCTGGTTGTCAGGGAGTTTTTATTTAATGTGATTGTACGTGTGTGTAATTTTCTTTGTCATTATCGCTCATTACCACGTCGCAGTCCACACACACACACACACACACACACACACACACACACACACACACACACACACACACACACACACACACACACACACACACACACACACACACACACACACACACACACACACACACACACACACACACACACACCAGTCTCATATCTTACACTCTCTACATCACAGATAATAATTACTTCTGTATCCTTAATTTCACTCACAAAGTCACAGGTTTGTTTGTTCCACGTGGAAACAAATGCACAACTATGATCGCACAAACACATTTGTCTTTCCCAGAGTTAAATAGAGGCACAGTTCAGATGGTATCTCTGGGTTATTATTAAATTCGTAAGCAGCACTGACATAAGCAGCAGCCCCAGGCTAAACTGTGAGCTGTGAAAAATTACTCACCAAAATCAGGAATCTCTTTGTATCTAGGCTCATGAAAAACCACATCTGTCAACAGCAGGGCGATTTAAAGATGATTTAAGAGCAGTGGCGGAAAAGAGGAGGAAAAAATAGAATATTGGAGAATATGCGGGTTTTTAAAAAGCTGCTCTTGGAGCAAGTGCAGTCAACAGCTCAGCGCCTTACAGCACTTTTTTTTTTTAATGACAGTTACTTCCTGTAGAGGTCACAGAGATATGTGAGCGCTGAAATCACAAAGCATTAAAGAGCGCCGCCGGAGATTGTGCTGACGAGCAGAATCTCCTTCACGGACTGTAAAGGACAGCGGGCGATGCCTTTATGAAGACCCCGGGTCACAGGATTAACAGGGAAGGAGATTGCCTCAGAAAACAAAGACCCCGCGGTCCAGGACGAGACGAGCAATCAGCTCATTCCCCTGGAATTCCAAAACAGGACGACGGAGATAGAGGCTCCGAAATGTGTGTGTTGGATCAAGTTTCTCAAATTCAATTCTATGATTTAGAGTTTCTTCTTCTCCCGGTGATCCCTGATTTTTCAAAGCTGCCTCGGCTATTGATCGTTTATAAAATATAAAACGCGTGTTTGTCTGTAGTTTTACACGATTACAAACATGATGTGGTGTCGAAGGACAAGGAGGCTCCGTGTGATTTAGTGCGCCTAGTTAAAGCAGGTGGACGACCTTCCCTGGAGAAAGCTGAGAGGAAAACACGGAGGTAATTAGAGCCACAGGATACAGAATGTGTAATGAGACCCCCCCCCCCTCTTTTCATCCAGGTCTCCTGTGGGCCGGCCCGGCGGTGGGAAGGGGAGGGCGTTCGGCCGTCATTGATTTCCCCTCTCCGATGGACCGGTTTTGAAGATCAATGCAACATGCAGGTACTTGTGTCCTCATTAATGCGGATCAATGCAGACTGGCTCGGCTGCACAACACAGAAGCCCGGAGAGGCATCGGAGTCGTAAGGCTCGTCTATGAATCCTCGTCGTACAGTATAAGAGACGCATGTAGGTCCTCCGTCCGTTCAGAACTTACTTTGACTAAAAGGGACTAGATGTTTCCTGGAGAGAGGATTAAAAAGTGAGAGTACGCTGCTCATCCTGCTGCCTCCTGAAAGCCTTCACACAACATTTGTGTTTGGGTTAATTAGCTCAACAAATATTCCCAGAAGGTTTTCTACATAACGTAAGGTTTTTGTTGTTACTCGCTAATGGTCCCGCTGCTGATTTTTTAAAACATATTACCACAGGATATGTTTAACAGGGCGCGTCTTGAAGGTTTCGTGCTACGTTCTTGTAGGTTAACAACACCACTTTGTGTCATAAAACTTTTTGGTGAGAACCAACTAACGTAACGGTAAAGGTGGGCTCAGACCCTGATTAATCTGCTCTGGAGCGTTAATCTGTACCGTTTCAGGAAACTGAAAGTTCAGTAAAGATGATATATTAACATATTGACAGTCTCGGGGGGGAACACACCACTCCACTTTAAACAGAGGTTGCACTCTGATTTTCCTCTCAAGCATTTTTCTGCAGCTGTATCTCCCGCGTCCGACCTTTGACCTCTCCAACGTCTATAAGGATACGATCATTTGTAACCGCCAAGCGAAGCCGTTCTCAAGCCAATCCATTTCACCTCTGGGTGCGATTCACCATGATTTGATGCCACAGTTTCTTTAGTAAGATTAATTCAAAAGTGGCAGCTCAGAAAACATCTCACTTATTCTGTTCCCTTTCGACTGCTGACGAACTCTTGATTTCACAAAGAGGCCTTTTTTCCATTAAAGATGATCAAACCACATTCAGACGTTTCATTAAATCAAGGAACTTAGATCTTTTCTGCCTCATTTATCCTGTAAAATAAAGAGTTTTGATGTCGGCAAACGAACGCAGATACTGTGTTAAATCTGTGTGTGTGTGTGAGATTATAAAAAACTATTGGTCCTAAACTTCGGCGGCCCTGCAACATTACATAATGAGGCTTGAAGCTCTGAGTACCTGTGTCATTGTCAGAGGTCACAACACCAACTGTCCCAGCTGATGTGACTGTCACTCTGGAGCTGAGTCAGCATCTCCACGTACATTAGCGTTTCAAGAGCAGCGAGACAGTAGATTGAAGTATGACATTCATTACAAGAAAATCTCCCCCATCAAATTATTCTTCAGGGAAGTGAGCCACATCTTTCCATCCAGCGCCTGCATCACTTCACTGCGGAGGAAACCGCCTCAGCTGCTCCTCCAGCCCCACAGAGTTATAAATATACGTGCACTCTGTGATTTGCTGCTACAAAACGCTCCAGATTGAGGCGACGGAGGAGCTAAAAATGACCCGGACGGGGTGAAACGGCGTTAAAAAGTCTCACCTCTACACTTACACATGAGACCAAGACGCGATGATCACCCTCTCGTGGAAGAGGGTGCACTTTAACAGGAGAGAGACGAGTTCCCTCCACCTGAGCCCACCCAGTCCGCCCACACAGACACTCACCGTCCTTGCGGTGGTAGGTGATCTCCACCTTGCGCTCCTCCGAGCCCAGCAGCGCCTGGGCCACCTGGGCCACCGAGTGGCGGCTGGTGAACTGGCCGTGCAGGAAGTCGCAGGTACACGGCCGCTGCATGACGTCCGGCCGGGAGAAGCCCGTCATCTCACAGAAGCCGTCGTTGCAGTAGATGATGGCGCAGTTCTGCACGCGGGCGTTCGCAATGATGAATTTCTTATCTGTGAAGGTTAGAGAGGAATATCATGTAAAGACTGAAGTGAACGAGGAAACGGTTTATTATTTCAAACATTAAAACAGGAAGATTAAGAAAAATATATTGAAATTGTTGAAATTGGTTCAAATGGGATTATGTGCTTTAATATAGGTTCTAATAAAATAAAACTTTTCAGTGTTGATTTAATGTTCAAATTATTCTCTATGATTGGCGTAGCGTTGTACTTCACGATTATTAAAAATAAAATGTTTTAAAGGTCATTTTCGCACATTTTCTGATGTAAGGTTGCAGAGTCAATGTAACAGTTTTGATCAAATGTTCAAAATGTTTTCTATGATTGGCATAGCTCTGTACTTGATGTATATAAAAAATATTTTATATTATATTTTCCCACATTTTCAGATGTAAAATTGCACAGTGGATGATTTTTAACCCTGCAGGCCTCCAGCAACACATCACTGCAAATAATCGATGAAAGATTAACGTAATTGGACAATTTAATCTGGGAAATTACGGGGTTTATTGTTAAAGGTTATGATCTTAAAAGTCATTTTTAATCCTTAAGAGCAATTAGCAGTGAGAGCAACTGACAGACACCAGGGGTGATAAGGTTAATCATCCAAACTTATGATGATTTTCAAGGACCTTTGACACGCAGCAGGTCATAGTATTAAAAATAGAACTGGTCCATGTGCATCATGATCTTAGCAGCGGGAGACACAATAGACACCAAAGCGCAGCCGCGCGATGCTGGACGTCAGGGAAACGTATACTCACTTTGTCCATCGAATTTCCGAATGATTACTCCCAGGAATGTGTTCTGTGGCGCGACATGACCCCTGCGGACCGGCATGGTTCCCCTGGAAGAACACGCGTGGTGTTTACACGGAGGTTCGGCTGCGCGAGTGAGTGAGCGAGCGAGTGAGCGAGCGCCGGTTCCCCGCGTCCGAAAACACCGGGGGGGTCCGTCAAGTTGGAGCGGGCTCCCCGGTTTCTTTGTCACCAGTCAGTCATGCTTGCAGGAAGAAAACAAAAGATCTCTCCTCCTCTGTACTGCCGTGCTTCTTTTCTTCCCTCCCTTTACACGGAGTCCGGTGCGTCCGCGGGTGAAGGCATCGCGTCCGCTGCGCTGCTCGCCGACGTGACGCTGGAGAGGAACGAGGCGACAGTCCGCGGCTCCGCCAACATCTCGCCGTCGCTCCTCGAAAGCGCCGTGCGCGCGTACGCGAGCGCGTGCGCGTGGAGGAGGCGGAGGAGGACCTATTGTTGTGAAGGGAGGAGGGATGGAGGCGCGCACGGCGGCGCACGGCGCGAGGGGGGAGACCCACGCGGATGCGCAGACAAAGCGGCAGACGGAGACAGAAGGGGCGGCGCTGCGTAACCGTAGTAACGCGTTACTGTAACGACGGCGGCTCGTGAGTGGCCCTGCGTTGTTCTGCAACGCGCATGCTACTTCTCCCCCCTCGGCCACACGCGCTCCAGGCGCCGATGAGTGGTGACGCCACGGCTCAGGTGTGTCGTTAATGGAGAGAGCCGTGGTTCAGGTCGGACATCCGGGTAATCACACCTGGTGCTGCTGCTGCAGGGGGAGGGGGAGGAGGAGGAGGAGCTGAGGGAGGTGGAGGAGGAGGAAGAGGAGCTGAGGGAGGTGGAGGAGGAGGAGGAGGAAGAGGAGGAGGAGGAGGAAGAGGAGCTGAGGGAGGTGGAGGAGGAGGAGCTGAGGGAGGTGGAGGAGGAAGAGGAGGAGGAGGAGGGAGATGAGGAGGAGGAGGAAGAGGAGGAAAAGGAGGAAAAGGAGGGGGAGGAGGAGGAAGAGGAGGAGGAGGAAGAGGAGCTAAGGGTGGAGGAGGAGGAAGAGGAGCTGACCATGGTGCTGCCGAGGAGCGTCACTTCTTTTCCCTTTTACACGAGCCTTACTTGCTATTCCAAATCACTCCATTTGTATTTTCATATATCTCACAACAGATTGAACACATCATTGTGTCTAGTATTCGTGACTGTATTTAGCATTTTTATTGTTATTGCATTGTATTTTATACCTTATCTAGGTATAACGTTTCACTGATATTGACCTGGATCTCACCTGGAAGTCACAATTCAAAATGTCGACCTTTGTCTTCCTTTCTGAAAGACATCAAGACGATGTACGTTTGCACCAAATGCTCTTCATATACCCAGACCCCCGTGTTGAGACGTTTATTATTCCATTACTGTGAGAGACTGGAGGAACAGACTGGCGCTGCCCTGGGGCCAGAACACGAGCCACAGTGAAGACGGAGAAACAGCCCAGTGCACGGTGGCAATCGTATTTTCAACTCTTGGGATAGGGTTCTGTCAGTCCACCACTTTGCTCCAGACAGTATCATCTCAGCTACTGCAATCAATTTGTTGTACAAAGAAATACATTCGTGGTCCTGAAATCTTCCAGAGGGGCTGTGTCTCCTGCCGGACGCCGTCGGGGAGGAAGCTCCGTGGTTTATGGGAACTGATGCTATAAACAGTAAAAACTCGTATTTACTTAACCGTTTATCTGAGACATCACTTTCTGTTTTAATACGCCTCATGAGACCGCATCCTACTGGCCGGGATTAGGAGTCACGCCGAGAGAAGGAAATTAAGTCTCATCCCTTAGATGCTGTGAAAAGGTGTAATGAATTATAAAGTGGAAATTAAACAGTGGAAGAGGGCTCAGTGGAGACACGCCGGGGGATTCCCATGTGAAGCCGGCGGATTTGGGAATATTGGAGGAGATATTTGCTGTGTTACAGGTATAAAGTCTCTGCCTCTTCGGAAAAGCTGTGTCAGAGAGAGAGAGTCACTTTCTCCAAAGATGTTAAGGTCAAATTCATTCATAAAGCGATTTTCTTTTTTGTTCTGGAACTCTGTAGTAATAAAGCATAATTTATAGACACTGAATATGAGCAACATGAAGCTTGTACAAGCCTGGAGATGAGCTAATATTCCTACTAGCTTATTACCAAATATCAGTATCAACATCATTTGATATTTTGATATGGCAGGTGGCAAAAATCTCATCAATAAGAACAATTTACGATAAAAATGCATTTTTATCGTCAATGTCAACGTCATGGATTTAGGAAAAAACATTCCTCTTCAGTGGAGTAATGTCAGGAAAGTCTATATGCTGAAGTAAGAAATGTATTATTATTATTTTTAAGTAAGAATATAATTTACTCTGGTCCCTTGCTCAATTTTCTTTATGTAATTAATATTTTAATGGCTCAACTTCCTTCCATGTTATTATAGAATTTCAACATTCCAAGCAGAGACAAAGTCCAGAAAATCCACGAGGTTTAAAACCCAGAACCTTCTTGCTGTGAGGCAGCAGTGCTAACCACTTCCTGAAACCCCGGGAATCAATTTTATTCAAATCAATTGAATTTTCTCTAAGATTTCGCCATTTTCTTGTGACTGGTATACTTGAGGGGCAAAAACAATAAAGTTAGTCGGTAGCTACGTCTTTGTTTGGGGGGCATGTTTGAAAAAGGACGGAGCAGAAACAAACACTTTATAATTGGCACTGAGTCAGCAGATGAATGATTACAACGCTGCCCCGTGGGATCGTCCCCGTCATTATGATGTATTGGAGAGAGAAACATGGTTATTAGTGTCGAGAGTAACCTCGCCTTGGGCCCGTCCAATGAGATAAGACTACCAAACTCTGTCGGCCGGTGACAAACCGCCACTCTGGGAGCGAGGAGGTCCAGGTCAGCGTTGCACGAGGTAGGAACCTTGTCCTTCAAGCGGGGTTCACCACCTCTGGACAGCAAACATCCATCCTGCTCCACCGTCCTGGAGCGAGAGCAGACACAGAATTCCCACCTGCTCTCGACGTGTTTACCCAAATGAGTGCTTCCCCGCTCCGATCAATCGAACACCACATGGTTGACGCCTCCACTGTCCACTGCTAGATCATTTAAAATTGGCTTTGTCATGTAGAATTTACAGACGCCGTCTGCTGTCAAACAGCCGCCGACCGCTCTATGTGACACAGGATTTAGAGCTTAGTGCCTACGGTGGGGTTTACTCTGCAGCTTTTGTGAGTGTAAGAAAGCCAACATGGCTGCCAACAAATCAGCAGTGATTTCCCCTGGTGGTTGTAAAGGATCTCTATTACTACGAGGCATTTCCTCTGACCTCAGCCCGGGAGAGGGGCTCAATGAACTGAAGCTCATGCGGCGGGGTCAGTAAATCAAACCCGGCGCAGCCTAATCCACTCAACGTCGGCTCATTGACGACTTCGGGGACGGACGAACAGCACGTGAGTTGGAGTATGAATATTTATATGGATCTGATTGTATCTGGGGCATCTGGATATCCCTTGACTGTAATCTCTTTACGTGGCATCTCCGCAGGCTTCACGCAGAAACAACGTCTTCTAGATACATTTTGTGCTAGTATGAATAGCATTTTGCATTAGTTATCATTCTACCAAAATCATCTGCTTCCTGAGACTTCACTTTCCACACAGTACAGCTGTGGCCTTCGGGAAAGTCATGTGCTGATTGGTCAGAAACAGAAGTATCTGACTAAATTTAAAGTCATTAATGGTGGAACGAGATGAAACGCATCACCAGAGGAAAAACAATTCTTCCTGAGAGGAAGTTGTGATGAGAAGTTAACCTCATGGTGGGAGGGTTCATAGGAAAGACGGAACGTGAAAAGGATTCATCAGAAGAAAACATCACGGCCGTCAATCCGAACGTTGAGATGTGTCAGCCTGGACCAAAAGTTCTTGACAGGTCGACATTGACCCAGGACTGCTGCTGCCAGCAAGTCAAACTGCCGATGATGATGAGGATGATGATGATAACGATGATCATGCTGACAGTGGTGTCCAGCTTGTAGATGATTTATGTTCACAGTGATAATGGTTGCCACCATGATGCTAGAACAGTAGCATCAATGGAAGTCCTATGAGCTCAGTTCCTTCAGCCTCCAGCCTCCTGCTGCTGCTGGGAGTGTTGCTGAAAGGAGAATATCCCCCCATAAGCCCGACTCCATCAGCGAGGTTGGTCCATTCATTTTTAGCTTAATCTGTTCAGTATGTGGAGCAATTTAGATCGGGCAGCCGGGTCTTGGCCCCTAATCCACAGATCAGCCGGGGCCAAACGACGGCCCACACCCAGGAATGACCATCTCCGTCTCTCTATACTTCCGAGGTTTATTTGTGTCTGGGTTTGTTGGTGTTGGCCCCTGATCTCCAGCCGACGGCCAGAGAGATCACAAGAGAATGAATCCACAGCAAACGTGTCAGAGACTGACGAAGGTATAGAGTTCAAGTAAAAACAGATTGTCCTGGTTATTGTTGTCAGTGCGCTCACTCATCCACAGTTTGGTCCCAGACGTTTTTCCACAGCCGGCCTCTTCCACAGATAAATGTCTCACCTTTCCTCATCTGCCTGTCTCGCTATCTCCCGGGAGCTCAGTGGTTCATGGGAACTATGTGGCAGGGACGCAGTGTTGGCGTGTCAGCGATAACCCACGTGTCACTCCCAGATACCGCCAGCGTCTCCCTCCGCAAACCCGCGGCTTTGTCTTCTGTCAGTGTCGCCATCACAGCTGAACGCCTGCGACCGCACACCTCATCGCCACAGAGAGGTGTCATCCCATGACATGCGTCACCCCCCCCCCCCCCCCCCGGACCTACTGCTGCTCCACTCGAGGTGTTTTGTTCTCATACATGAATTTCTGTGACTGTCAGTATAAAACTTCATAAAGTGGAGGCACAGGTCTCAGGTCAGCACCAAACCCATGAGCATAGCGCTCCTGTTTCTGCATTTAGCATTTCTTTGCCCTGTAATGACTCGGAGCTGAGAGACCTCAATAAAATTCTCTGTCACTTCAAATCGAGCTGCGGTGTCAGAAGGCTCTGTACACTCAGCTCCACTTGTAACATCTGAGGGTTCCACTGTGTGTGTGTAATTAAATGAAGTGGTGATCGCCTTTACTGTACAGACGGTGACAGTCGCAGAGCAGCTGGATGTTCAACCAGCTACACAATCACAAACAAGTGACAAGGTGAATCATCTTGTCGCAATAATGGTGAGTTGCCATTTAAATCTAATGGATGATATTGGAACCAAATACAATCCCAAAAAATATCACTCACTTGGCAGCAAAACTCATTTTAAATTTAAATATAAAACTGGACAAGAATAGAGTCAAAAGTGTGAAGTGCTATGTGATATGTTCATTTTCTTCCATAAACTCACCTTGCCAACCATTTTTACCAGATCATTAAATGATGAGAGATTTGAATGGAGATCATATTGCTGTACACTCTCAGCACAATGCATTCTACATTAGACCAAGATTATTATATATTGCGACTGGTGTTGACAGAGACTTAGGTATTTTTAGACTTTGTTCACCTACTGAATAACCTTCTATCATGGTAATCCCTTCTGTATTGTACCAAGTACAGTTTGGTCCAAATCTAGCCCTATAATATTGAAAGTTTTCTTGGCTACAGCATGAAACAGGTATGATAGAAGCAGTTTGCCACAATTTACTCTAAAGGCAAAGGCATCAATTTAGGTTAACGTTCAGTACAAGTCTTAGAAAGGTATTGGTCAGAGTCACCTGGGTCACTTGAGGCAACTACAGCTTATAAACCCCATTAAGGAAATTTAGAGGCTCCACAGAGATGAAAGTTTCCAGTATTTCACAAGGAAACTGTCCAACAAACTCTTTCTCACCACCAAATAGTTTTGGGATGGAGCACGTCTGTAGCAGACGTACACACTCACCCACTGATGGAGCATCATCCAGGGTCGTGCCACCGACCGTCCAATGAGTGGACGGGTTCCTTTGAGTTAAAAAAGATAGAGTATTGGTACCAGTAAATATTGGTATTGGTAAAAAAAAATATAAATCAAAAAGGGAATTACTGTATTTCCCTAAATGTGGGAGTAAGCAAATGAATATTAAACAGTTTGGTGTCTCATCCCCACAGTACTGTAGTGTGTATTTCTGTGTCAGTCTTGTCAGTTCATGGAGGGTTGATGACTTCGGACGGCCTCACCATTAAGAGGTTTTCCCTCTTGAGAGTCTGGCTCTTCATCTGCCATGGCTCCATTTCTCCTCTTCATTACTGTGCTGTTGTCACAACGTCTGGCAGCCAACTAAAGTCATCTCACCCTCCTCCTCCTCCTCCTCCTCCTCCTCCGGTCTGTCTCTCTCCTACTCGCTCGCTCGCTCTCATTCTGTGCCAGCTCCAGCCGATCTGCGGGATCAGGAGCCAGGGTTGCCGTGGCAACGTATCCTACCCCTATCACTGGATGGATCATCCCTGGCTTGTGTAGCGCCGGCTCCCCGTAACACTACACACACAAAAAAAGCCAACTTCTTCACCTCCGCCTCTCCTGGAAGGATTTTTCCTAAAAGAGAAAAATACTATCTCTTCCTCTACAGTTTCTTCAGGAAGCTGAGGTTTTGTGTGGCAGCTACAGGATCACACTCCCTCTCTGGGATTTCCCATCGTGCTTCCTCCACTGGCAGAGGAATTAGTGTGAAGTCAGCGACTGGCAAGAATGGGATCCTCCAGGGAAGAGTAGGATGTCTGCAGCTGCCAGAGAGAAGGTTTCCAAGACTGATACCTGTGTGCAGAGTAACGGAAACACGGTCTGTGGACAAAAGATGGAGGCATGCACAGACACGCAGACGACATGGTTATTGATTAGCATGCAGATAAAAACCCTTTTGTGTTGTTACAAAAAAAGCGAAGGTTTAGAGGAGAACGGACAGAAAGGTAGAAAATCATCTGAGAAAAGAACGATAAGTACAAACTCCTCGACGTGGACGCGTCTACAACAACAGGAAACCACGTCAGGCTCCGCTCCTGTCAGCCGAGAGCAGCCTCAACAACACCGGACAGGTGAAGACTCTGAAATGTATCCCGGTCGGATGAATCTGGATTCCTGCCGACTCGAGGCAGCAGATGGTCGGCTCAGAATCTGGCATGAGTCCATGGGCCCAACCTGCCGGCCTGTCGACAGTCCAAGCTGCTGCCGGTGTGATGGTGGTGTGAGGGTGTGGAGAATGTTTTCTCGACGCGCTTCAGTCCCTTAACTCCAACCAATCATGGCCTGAATGCCTCAGTCGACCCTGGGCAGTGTACCCGACCATGTTCATCCCTCTGTGGCCACAGTTCTCCGTCTGGTACCGACTACTTCCAGCATGCGACGAAGAAAAAGTAAATTTAAACTTTGAAAAGTGATGTTTCCAACATCTTCAACAACATCGTGAAGAAGTGAGGATGAAGCCCTTAGCAGCACCAGGAAGCAGCAGCGGATGTTCTGAATCTCGTATTGTTAGCAACTTCACCTTACTGTTCTTCCAAGTACAAGCTACCACACAGTAGTGCCAACTAGTAACTGAATCTAATCTAATTGGAGAGACAGCTGACTGCTCAAGTTCAAGAACAACCCCTGGCACAAACAAGAGGACACGACAGTCACGGTGCCAAAGGAAACGTTAATGGGGTCAAAGGTCATTTATTCTGAGAGTGCTTGCTCTGAAATCCCTTGAATTCTGGCCTCTAACATGTAAAAATTGTGAAGACATTTCACATCATCCAAGTAATCCACAGACATTACTGCACACGCCATCGACCCTGTCAAACACCACGATCCATTTCAAAGATGTCATACAAGGTGAAGTTGCCCACAGATCAATCTCCTCCATTGATTTGTGGCTAATGGCATCGAGAAACGACTGCAGAAAGCTCCTACAGTCAGCTTTATTGACGGACGGCATCGAGTGACACATCGCCGACTGACACTCGTCTTCTAGGACGGTACGGAAAACCTGTCGGCTGATTGACAGTAAGAAAGAAAGGGTTAAAATTCATGGTGCAGCTTTAATCTGCGAGGGAATCGTGGTATTGCTGCGGAATGTCTCTTTAAAATGTCATCTTCCTTTCTGTGTCTTGACCCTCAGGGCCACCGTACTTATTCTTAGGGATCCCGGGCCGTTATATATATACAGTACCAAGGTGAAAAGAGAAATGTGAGTACGTGAAGAGAAAATGAGTCAGGCAACTGTGTCCTTCAGGAGTCGTCGTGACTCTCGCCTCTGCGTCTGTTTCTCAGAAGATCCAAAGCCTGGAATCATAAAGCGTCCGTGCAAAAATAGCTTCAAACACCAGTTTGACATTTCGGAAAATACAGCAATTAGCTTTCTTGCTGAAAGTTGAGATTGAAAAAAAGTTAGAACTTAGAAAATAAGAAAAGCAGCTATCGAACGTTCGTTCTCATCAGCGGAGTGTACATTTCTAGTTAAAGAACCAATTACACCTTCTTCTTCCTTGCTGTTTAGAAACGCAAACATTATCCTGCCGTGATCAACTCAGCCTGGTCTTTCAGACTGATCCCGACCTGCTGTCGGTTAAACAAGGGTGAAAAACAACCAGTCGTCTGTAACCAAAGACATTCACAGTCCTGGTTTTCTCCAATGATAATGATGTAATTAAACACAATTAATTAAAGCAACTGATGGTGTGGTTGCTGCGGTGGCGGCGGAGGAGTCACGGCACCTTGTACGGCCTTGGTGTAACAGGAGCTCCTGCCGCGGCCTATCGAGGGCAAAGGAAACTATAGAAGCGTCGTCCAAACGTAGACAATGAGGTTTCAGTTCACCCGCAAAGTTATGTGGAGGTGACGAGTCCCCTTTGTGGCTGACCCACTGTGCGGCGGTGTTCTCCCCGGGATGAATATTTAATGAGGGGGTGATTAGTGAAGAGCAGCAGGTGAAGGGACGTGTTGCATCTCAGTGTCTTGAGGAAGTTGATCAGGGCAGTAAAGGAAAGCTGTGGTTGTTATGTTGCTGCATGGACAGAACGAGGGCTCCTCTCATGGATGAACTAAGGTTCACATCGCCCTCTGTTGGCCATTTCACTTACACACACCAGGTTTTAGGTTCACACATCGTCATAATTCTGACCCATTAATAAACAACCATATTGTTTGGGGTGAAGATGGACTGTAAGTTAACTAATTTAGTTAAAGTACAGAAGTATTAACATTTACTTTAAGTAAAAGTATTTGTTACGATGTCCCCCTCTTGTCTGATGTTAATGTCTTTTGACTACAGTTCTGTGGTTTTTTTAACCTTTGTATCGGCGCAGTTATCGACCAAATTTGCAAATGAATCCTGCGCTCCTTTGTCCTCTGACCTACGGGCTCTGACGTTGAGTGAAAGTACAATATTTTCCCTGAATTTCAGTATCAAAGACCCTAAATGAGCAGAGTAAGGCCGCTACGCATCGCACCTGAAAGAGGAGCCATGGCTTTGGCACAACCGCCCCATCACGGGTGACCTCAGCTGTGACCTCGCGACTCGCAGCGAGCTCGGTTTCATCTTGGGGCTCGTGTCGAATTAACTTCTATCTCCCTCCGTCACTACGGCTCGATCGCCCGGCGGAGACGAGAGGCCCTGTCGCGTCTGGAGAGGTCACTTAGAGGAGGAGCGGCGCTCCGAGCTGCCTCCAGACGTCCTGGCGCAGCACAATAAGATCCTGGAGGAGCAACTGTTTAGCCACCGATAGCGGCTGAGTGCCCTGTTAGTTCACTCTATCTCCAAAAGCCTCCATGCTCCGTTCCCAAGAGCTGCTGATGGGATTCTGCCGCTCTTCTTTTCCCCCCTCGTCTCCTCTTTAGAAGCAGCTGAGCTCAGAGGAAAAACACATTTGTCACACTGGGGAGCTTCACAGGCCTCATCACCTGTTACAACCCGTCACCCTCCACATGCAGCGCAGGTTTACAGGCTCGGGCCACGTTCACCAAACTGTTCAATGAAGAGATTCGCTTTTTATCTCCTCAGTGTTGCTCAGTAGAGCGTTCAGGAGGAGCGCGCTGTGCAAGGACAGTGAAGCCCATGAGACAGTAAAGTCTTTTCTCCCTTTTCTGTCCTAAAAAACTAAAATAACATTTTAAAAAGTTCTTCTCTTAAAGTCAGGCACTGTGGATTTCAGCACATATTAATGAAACAGGAGGAAATAGTGAATGTGTCAGGGACTATATCCCCCTGTGGTTTTGATGCACAGCTGGCATGTACATGTGGGATTGGTTCAAAATAAAGTACACTATTTTGATTTGCTTCTTTCGGAAAAAAATCCTAAATAGACAAAACAGGAACAGGAATGCCTCTTGTTCGACCTCCTCGAGTGTTACAGCTCTTTTCACTTGGAAAGTGAGTAAACTCCCCCCCCCCCCCCCCCCCCCCCCCCCCAGGTGCAATAACCTCATATGGGCGATAGGTTTACCGGCACTAATACACCTGGGATACGTCAGAGCAGGGGGTTCAAGGTTTCAAGAGGAATGCTTACTGGACGGCACTATGTCACATCTCCGTAGGCTCACCTGTCAATCCAATCTCTCTCTCCGAGGAGGGGGGGGGGGGGTCGCAGGAACACAATCCCCTCTCTGGATGTGTGAGCTGCAGGAGGAGACAGAGGTTTCATTTCATTCTCCCTGTTCGTCTGATTTTCAAGGTTTTTTCTTTTCTTTTTCTTTCATGTATTGTGGTGAATAGCTTAGTGGAAAAGAACCCTCCGTCTGCTCGATTGTTTTTTAAATATTCATGCTACAGGGGAAACTCTGTAAGGAGAGAATGGCCAAGTTTCCTCTCAGTGCGTCTCACGTTATCAATAAAACAATCATCATGCCTCAGAAAACCACCGTTACGACCTGACTTACTGTACAGATCCATTAACTCGTCATCTACACTGACACTGAATAACTGATTCTTCTCTCAGTCATAAGTCATTCAAAGGTGATAAAAGATCATAGAGAGATGCAGAACAACACAGTGATATTTAATGTTCACACACGCCTCCTTCCAGTAATCATCCTTTCTATCAAACAGTATATGTTACAGGCTGTTATCCCCGACTTTACTAAATGCATCAAAAATTTTAAAAGAAATAAAAAAATGTGAAACCTCCAGAAAATTATTATAATCACAATTGTTGAGCAAGTTTATGTTTCAGGTATATGACAGTTACAGTGATGGGGTGGGATATACAGTAACAGTAGATGATGAATATGAAGCTTAATGGGCTATAATATATAATATGAGTGTTCTTTGCCTGAGGATCCAGCAGGTGGCAGCACCGTTGCATAAATGATGGAACCAGACTCAGTGATTCAGATATTAATGGTGATTTTTCTATCAAAGCTGAAATAATAACACTTTGATGACAGTTTTTTTTTCTTGTTCATCCAGCGGCCTCCAGCTCTTGAGCTATCAATATATAATAATTTAAAAATGTCCCGCACACTTTTTTAAGACAAATAATACTTTTTATAATTCTAGTTCAGATTTTTAGTTTAATAAACTTTTAACAGATGCTTGAAATTACAGCTAATCCTCCCTGATGAATAATCTGAAACCTTCTAATACGAAAATGTCAATTTCAAACATTAATGTTGCTAAAAACACCAAATTTACTGATTGTTCTTAATTTTCCATGTCACGCCTGTCTGATACATCCATATTGTCCAAACTGATGATAAATAGACAGTGTGATATGAACGACACAAACGTTCTTCTGCGGACTCGAACATCGCTGTCGGAGAACAGGGAGGAAAATATATTTTCAATTAGAAGTGAGACCTGCACTCAAGAAGTACAGACACTGACGTATTTATCTTTTAAGACAAATAAAATCATTTTTCTTCTACTATTTGAAGAAAAATCTAAAATAGTTGGGCAGCAAATAATTACTGAATTTCATCAGATCCATTACGTGACTCCTTCATCTTTGGGGAATCATATGTAATTTTTTTCAACAAATCATTTAATGTATTGTTTTCATATATAAATATATCAAATATTAATTTCATGTTTTGATTTTAACACTATTTATTGTTCACTTGTACAGTCAGAAGCTGCGCTGACCACTGTTGGCAGCTCTTTGTATGTTGTGCACTGATGTTTTGGCACAAATCAGGTTCCTAACAGCTAAATAAAGTTATAAAGTTAGAATAAACAATAAATAATACATTTACCTAACAAATACATTAAGTTCTTCCTTCAAAGCTTTTTTGTTGTTTTTAATATTTGGGAATACCATAAAGAAACATTACAACAAAGTAACTAATAATCACCTATATATATATATATATATATATATATATATATATATATACTTGATAAATAATATTTCTGCACATAATGTAAAATCTTATAACGCTTTGTGCAAGTTGTTATTATTAAGTTGAAGCTTTTTCAAGTCCAGTTTGTGTCATTTCATTTTTGTTAATATGTAAATATCATCACAACGGATCCATCAAGTAATATCATAATGTTGTTTTCTGCTGCATTGTTCCTTTATCATTATTCATCTGGTAGTTTTTATTATAGCCTGAGCTGTATGGATTTATGGGAGACAATATTGATATTAGGAAGTAAAACATTATCAATACAATGGCTGACATATATTTATATATATCAAAACTAATTGATTCCCAATATGTCATTATCAAACCATTGTGACAAAATAGTTGTGATTGAGGCTTTATTTTATTGATTTTGATTTTATGATTTTACTTCATTATAAATAACTATGAACAAAAAAATAAAAAATAAATACAACCAATATATGAAGAACTATAATTTACTTTAAGTAAAATATAAATATATGTATAGAAGTTTCTTCTGTATATTAAAAGTTTTCATATCAGCAAACATAAATGCAGATATGATGTGACTGTGAAAGGCTCCCTTGACACGACTACAAATCTATAAATTATTCCACCAACCGTGGATGTTTTAGTTGGAAAAACAAATACCAAAAAATGCTTGAGTAAAGCTAAATAAAATCCGTTTAATATAGCGTTCAACAATGCTAATATGGGTTTGGTCTTATGAAAATATACCTAATAGTCCTAATTAACTCTTCTCCACATGCTAAAGAGCATTGATCGCCCGAGCATCAGTGTATTGTGTGAAATACTGTAAATTCCATCCCTGGATTTGAATTCCACATTGAGTTTCGTGTGGAAAAGGCCTTTTCTCATAAAGTCTTACCCATCGAATCCTCAGGGTGGCGATGAAGAACAGGAAATCTCCTCGTCATCACAGTCAGTGAACATTCTGCTTCAATACTGTTAGAAACAGAAAGTTAAAATATATCAAAATAAAACATATCCCTGATCTCTTTGTGTGGAATCAAGGAGTGGATGAAATGATGAGCCGTTAATACTCGAGGCGTACGACACCTTTTTAATTCCTCCTTAAAGTGTCGACACACACATTCCACCCAGGCTGCGTCTGGATTATGAAACAGGGATGATGAATATTCAGAACCAGGAGAGATAGAGATTAGATCGGACAATATAGATGTCATTTAAAAAAAAAAAATCTTTAAATCTCATAATGCAAAAATATAAAATTGCTTCCATCACTCTACCTGTTTTCAAGATCGAACAGACTCCATCTGCACGAAGGTCATTAATCTGATTACAGCCTCTTTGTTTATATTTTCATAATTTGTGTGTGTGTGTGTGTGTGTGTGTGTGTGTGTGTGTGTGTGTGTGTGTGTGTTGGGGGAAGTAAGAACCTACAGGTGGGCCTTTTTTTCTCTCGGGGCGTGGGAGTGAGGAAGGAAGTAAGGTAACTAAATCAATATCATGTGAATTATTAAGCGCTTCCTCCGTTGTCACGCACCGTGGATCTTCTCAGGAAACACTCGCTCCCTCCCTCCCTCCCTCCCTCCTTCCTTCCTCATGTTTTCATCCTCCCTTCCTTCCTTCATTTCCCTTCCGTCCGTCTTTTCCCCCACATGAACACACACCTCTACTCACGCGTACCTTCACGTCGCCTACGGTACGATACTCATGGTGTGCGTAGCGGCCACCCCATCCCCACACATGGTCTTTAAGCTCGCCCTTATTGGAGTGCTCATTAGTCAGTGCAGTGATGCAGAGTAGCCCTGTCATTAGCTGAGAGCTCTGTGTCCTCCACTCCCATCACTCTCTTTTAATTCTTCCTCCTCCACCAAGGAGTCCTACTCCTCTTTTTTCTTTCCTTTTTTTTTTTTATCTCTGAAGCCGGAGGCCTTCCACAGATCTACATGACAAAGATCTGCCTAATCCCACTGAAGTCCACACCCGCTCTGCGGAGCTGAGATCAGGTATCCTAATTGCCTTCGCCGTCAGTGTCACTTGTTACTGCCACGGTGGGAAAGTGTTGAGGAAAAACTTTGCACAGCTGAGACTCTGTTGCTCTGGTCTGATGTGACCAGGTAGTTTAGTCCAGTGGGTTTTCACACACACTATTTTTCTGATCTTTATCATTTCAATTCTTTCATTGATAAACGTCGAAGGCCTTTTAATCCGGCTACCACTGGCCACTGCCATTTCATTTTAAAAAGTGACTTCCGTCCACACTAACACATCTGAAAACATATATTTATATACATATATATATATATCCTGTGCACATTCACGTGCGTGTCGGTGTAAACAGGAAGCTGGTTGCTTAGTTACAGAAAATACCACGGACGAGGAACAGGGATGGTTCCAGGATGGTCTTGGAGCGACGACGACGACGAGGTGGAACTGTCACTGACAGGAAGTGTGACCGACGCTTTCATCGGGTTGCAACCGATAAGAGCCAATCAGGAAGCAAATACAGGTGACTGCATCATCGATTCTAAACTTCTCTCATTTTTCCCGTTCCATACGACAACGTAACCCCGGAGTTTTCATCCAAACGGGACCAGCAGCGTTTCCCACCTTCCCCAAAAACCGCTCGAAAACTTTGGAGTAGTGTGGACGTCAGGCGTTACCGTTACTTGTGTACTTTCACTTGGAGTTTGAATGCAGGACTTGTAATAGAGTATTTATACATTTTTGTAATGTTATACCTTATCATAAGTAATGATCTGAGTCCCCTCTCCTCCACTGAGCACGACTACACTCATAGAGAGGTTTCCCGTGTGAGGAGTGAACCTGTGTGGTCAGCACTCACAGGAAGTATCAGGATTAACTATCTCAGAGATCAGAGAGCGGATCACCAGCTGCATCTGCGTTTCTCTTATTCACCTTGAGAGATATATATATATATATATATATACATTTTTGTTGCATCCATCTAAACGTCCACAGTAAATGTCAGGTTTTGGTGTCAGTCCTTCAGAATCAAAGACGAACGGAATCTTTCATCCATTTGCAGCAATTACACAATGAGAAATGCATCATGGGGAGACAGAGACGAAGTGTCTGCACCGAGCGTCGTCTCTCTGATCCACACACACACACACACACACACACACACACACACACACAAGCACACACACACACACACACACACACACACACACACACACACACACACACACAAGCACACACACACACGCACGCACGCACGCACACACACACACACACACACACACACAAGCACACACACACACACACACACACAAGCACACACACACACACACGCACGCACACACACACACACACACACACACACACACACACACAAGCACACACACACACACACACGCACACACACACACACACACACACACGTGTTCGGACTTTCACTGGACCACGCGACCTCCTCCTCTAATGCTGCGATCATTATGACTAATGCGTTTGCTCTCTGTACCAGTGTGAAGCCGGCAGCTGAAGTTCCCATATATACTGTGAAAAGGCATTCTGGGAAATGTAGGAGATTAATAACAGAAGCAGAAAATTGCTGAAGGAAGCGTTGTTACTTAATATATATATATATATACTGCTGACACTTTGATCTTACCCCAACACTTAACAAAAGTGCTTTTGTTCGCCCACAGTCTTCCTCTTTACCTCCTACGATGGAGGAACTTTACCTGCAAACATCTGCAAACAAGTACAAAACAAACATAACCGATAAAACAAATTCATAGAATATAAATGTAATTTTTTGGAGCAGACGTGATAAATAACGGTGAGGAAGAGGAATTTGATTCTGCTGAAACTTATCTGCACATCCCAATGTGCAGGAATAACATTCTCCCAAAATATGACGCTACAGCATCATAACGTATAAGGAATTCCACAACTTCATAACAGGAAAAACCTGCAGAGAGCAGCTGAGCACAATCCTCCATCCCTCCTTCCCCTCTCCCTCTCGCTCCCTGCTTCAGCTTCTCGTGACACTAATGCTTGTTCGTCATGTTTAGTCCCAGTGATTCCGTCACAAAGAGAAGATATATTTATTCTGTCAAGCCGCATACTCAATCCTAATTTGTCTAAAGCGGAGACGGGTGTGCGACGCACAGACTGATGGGATACGCCGCCGAGCGCGTGTTCTCCCATCAGTCTTCTGCCGACTCCCCTCGCTGCCGTTTTCTTATCTCCCTGTTGGCCTCTTGTTTACTGACACCGTCACTGAAACACAGAATCCTCTTATACTCATTCGGCTAATGACTCTGCTGTCGGCAGACAACTCACTCCCATCCAGGCAGAGGTTGGTTTATCACTGGTACAAAACTCAAGTTGTTGTGAAACACGGCAGGTCAATTTCCCAGCAGACGACTTTCAGTTCCCTGCAAAAGCAAAAAAATTGCCAGAAAAGTGAGATATTTCCGTCACACAAACACTCATCACATCCAACCTGCCGCGTTAGCGACCGCCATCAACAATGCAATTAATGGACACCATGATGATGATGAGATGATGATGGCACCAGGAGGACAATCCTCTCTCTCCGCTCATTCCGTACCGCATGCTATTACAAATGACCAAACACTCCACATAATAGAACGTCATTTAGCCGATCTCCTCCGCTGGCTCGCCTCCCCACGTCCTCCACCACTGGCCATCAAAACCCTTGGTGATGGAGCACATTAATTACACCCAGCCACAGACAGCTATGATTACAATTTCACACGTTTGAATGGACGACAGCCATTTGCCTCAAAACTGCAAAGGCAGAGCAACGGACGAGGAGGGACGGAGGAGGAGGAGGAGGAGGAGGAGGAGGAGGAGGAGGAGGAGGAGGTGGTCGTTGTTGGGAATTCTCCAGAGAACGGCGGATGCGGGATATGCGGACGCATGGATGCTGACAGCTCTGGCGTTTAAGCAATGTGCTGTAATTGCATGCAAATGGCACTGAATCTGTATCTTAGCACATCTTCATTAGCCGGTTCACAAGTGTCTGCAGCTCGGATGGAGGCACAATGGAGGGCTGGAGTTAATTCTTTCGCGAGGCCGCTTCTGTTTTCATATTCGACAACTTTAATTAAGCGATAGATTAAGTTTTGAGGGGATGTTTAATGCATTGAATCCCACGAGTGCCTTAATAAACAGCAGAATGGAATCAGTCAGTGGATATCTAATGGGGTCGAAAATAGACAGAGACGTCCGCATTTCCACCAGAAACTATTTCAATAAATCTTAAACGTCACACTTAATGTGTTGAGTATTTCTGCTGCTCTGTACATTTTCTTTAATGAGAGCAAAGATGATTGATAAAAGTGCTGAGCTGTGTTGACTGATGGTTATGTGTGCTTTATTTCTCTTTAAACTGTATCTGCAACGAACCTTGTTCTCCAACTCATCAATAAAGTTAAAATTCAACATGTAAACGCAAAATGTTGCTCCAGACATTTTTCCAAAGGTTTCCTGCCAGAATGTTCTGGAAATGTTCCTGTTGGTGTGAAACGCGTCTGACTCGGACAATCTGTCGTTAAAATAAAAATATTGATCGGTGCAGCTTTCTTTTCTTTGGTCACGGAAGCAGCTCTGGCAAGTGATGCTCACTGATGTATGAGGCAGCACACGTTGTATTCACTCTCCGCGCCGTGGCCACACACACTCTGTATGTTCTTGTGTCTGGAATCGTTTTGACCCGTAATCCCCAAGATTATAGTGGCTAAACTGCCCACTGTGTGTTGCCATGCTCTTTATCAACTCCCGGTATGCTAGGCTAAGAGGCCTGCTGGCCTCGGGATGCCCTCAGCCTGACATTCAGGGATCACAGGGGTAGCTCGCTGTGCGCATAGATGTGTGTGTGTGTGTGTGTGTGTGTGTGTGTGTGTGCGACTGGTTGAGCACAGGCATAGCCAATGCCCTTGGGACGGAAAGCGGCTCCTAGGAGGTAACAGAGGTCAGAGGGCACGGCAATTAGGAAGCAGTAGGAACCATTAATTAGCCGATATATCACTAACACTGTTGTTGGTAGAGACTGTGTACTGTGACCTGGAAATAATAGGAATGTGATGAGGAGGGAAAGTTGTCCAGAGGTTAAGGCTTAAAATAATTGCGACCCGTGTTTTTTTTTAAGCTCATTTCCTTAAATAACCTTAAGAACTGGACAAAAATGTCCGAACGCTCTTGGAAATAACAAGTAAGTAAGTGAACCTCGGCGTTGACGCCTGGCATCGAGTAGGACTCTTTCAACTCTTTGCCCCGTCTGCAGGCAACATGTCTCCTGAATTCACATCAGGGTGTTTTTTTTCTTCTTTCACCTGTGAGCCGAGCCCACCTTGAGCAGTTTGATTTGCCTCTCCGTGCCTCCGAGCCAGGCTGTGAACTTTCAAAGGCTGCGAGTAAAGCCGCGCTGGAAACTGGGAGAGGGGGGAATCTAAAGCCTGCGAGCTCAGGGGGGCTCCGCGCTTGAAAGGGATGCTGGGATTGGCGGAGGCGCTTTTAGCCGGGGTTGTTTAGAAACCCGTGGAAAAGCGGGTCGTAATGGGGATTGACGGGGCCACCTACGTGGGGGAAACGCTGCAACGACTGTGACAGACGAGAAGCGGTTGCATGGGAATGACACGATGTGCACACAATGTTACAGCGCAATGGCGACCTCGTCATGGAAGCGTCATTCAGCCCCCCACGTGCGGTAAGTGGGGTGATATCCTCGCGAGCAACACACCAGCAACCCTTCACGTTCAACGATAAGGCTCTTCTCCCGCTGTTTCTGCAGCTCTCTCACCCGCAAACGGAGGGATAAGCCAGATACGCGGCGGCGCTGCCTCCTCGGGAGCAACAGAGGCCATTTTGTCAAGCCACCGAGTGACTGACAGGAGCCGACGATAAAGCGAGAGAGGAGCGGCATTGAAGGATGGTGGCCTCGGTGATGGAGTGCTCGTGGGGAAGAGTAGCTATTGAATCCTCTTTTTAATCTGTCTGTCAAGGTTATTGAAAGTGCTGTCTTCGTTATTACATGCCAGCCTTGGACTTGGAGGGGCCATAAGTATGAGGACACGCCTCATTCCGGTGGGCAGATAAACAAGCTGTAAGCAAATATACACGAAAGTTGCAATAAAGCTTTTAAAAACAAGCCTGAATGGAGGGAGATGAAAGGAGAGAGCAGCTCGACATCTGTATTGAATCTTTAAATGTTCAGAGACCATTGATCCCATCAAACGCTGCCTCTCGCACGATGACTCTTCTTTTTTTCATGCACTCTTCATAGCCGGTGGCTGTTCTTTTTGCCCTGCTGGCTGTTCCAGCTCGGGGGGTTAGGGACGAGGGGGCTCCCACTCCAAACCGGACCCCCTCTCTCTTTTAAATCGATGTCCATCAGCGGGTCGAGCAATAACTTGTCAATGGGATTCTCATTAGGATTCAAGTATGCTTTTGAATAATATTGTATAGTACTGAATCACGCTGACAGATGACTGGGTGAGTGGCAGTCGAGAGCTTGTCACGGAGTGAATGTTAATCAAAAGAGGGGACGGTGTCACACAGAAATGGACGGGTCTGTATCAAACCACTAATACTAAGTGTTCCTTTAGTCGGATAAATAATAATTCAGGAGGAGATAATCACGCTTTGTGGAGGTTTACATAAAAGCTACATACTTAAGGCCGACAAACTATTTTTCTCTATCCATCTCCTCTAATCTGTCTTCTAAATCCCACTGAAGATGTCAATCTGTAAAAAAGGGTGCGTAACAAAAGTAGCGGCGCTAGGCTAATGGCTAAATCCTGCTCAACTTCCCAAAACACGTGTTTCTTAAATTGTTCGTCCACTACGCTTTGGTAAAACATTGTTTCGTCATGAAACAACCTCGTCACGAAGGAACCAGACACGAGTAGAATTAACTGGGACATGTTCCTCACTCCTGTCAGCGCTGCTATCTTAAGTTAAAGGGGCGGTAAGTGAAATTACCAAACCAAAATGTAGAAATGTGGACGAAGCCAGTGGGCGATGTGAGACCGAGTTGCGTCGCGTGTGTTCACAGTAATAAAGGAACATGTCACCCAGTGCAACAGTGATGTGTTTGAATAGTGTTTGTGTTTCATGGGATTCTGTTGACAATAAGAGAAATATCCATCACCGCACGTCCCATAAAGAGACGTCAATACGGTGTCAGTCCGGAGCGGAGAGCAAACTTCCTTGGAAAAAAAACAATCTCCGGATCTGTGTGAATTGCATGACTAACCAAATGGAACTAAATGTAATTAAGATCCACTCTGGGTTAATTTGGTCATTAATGGTGTTACGTACGTATGGAAGAGTCTTTATTTCTAAATACCAGTCCATTAAATCTGTGTTATGAAGACACGACGCTGAAGTCAGACCGAGCATATACACATTCAAAATAATTAGTTTGTTCTGCGTGTTTTTCTGAGATGTTGGATTTTGCATTTTTAATGGTTATCATCACTGATTGTTTCTTTTGTTTCCTCGTCATTCTGTTTGGACAAAGTGATTTGTGCGCTTTGGTGGAAGTGGATTGGTCCGTGTCCACTCATGTTCACGCGCCATTCAAACTCCAAACAAAGGGCCGTCTTTTAGAACGGAGCTCGGGTAGGAACGGATGGCTACTTGAAAACTGGCATCTATCCAGCAGAAATAACCTTCTATTCTCTTACTCATTTTCTTTTGAAAAACTTGGTCACAGATTGCCCTTAAAAAAAAGAGAATAATTTTCACACGTCAAAAGCATTGCTTTGTTATCCCCTTGCAAGGCTAGCTTCAAATCAACAAAGTGCTCTGAAATTACCAAATAATCCATCAAGAGCCGGCTGCTTTTCACAGAGCTCTGCCTCGTATCAAAGGATTACCTTGCCTTGTATTCAAATCTGACCATTCATTTCCTCGGAATAATAAACCTCTGAAAGATGTGTTCTAGTGTGGCAAAATCACTTATTTACTCATGAGGAGATGATCATTTGCGTTGTCCCTGAACCATAAATGGCTTTGAAAGGCGTAACAAAAGCTAGTGTATATGAATACACTCGTGGTCCATTCAACCCATGTCCTTTATGAATATAACATATGAATCTGCTGTTGGCTGTGTGCAGTGGTCACTAGTCTCCCTGTGTTTACATGCATTGGAATATTTGTTTAAGAGGGAGATTGTTAAGACCATAATATTATCAAATAGACTTTACACTCCAGTGGCCATTTGAATATCTGCTTGTGTGCGTATGTACATACAGTAGATGTGCACCGGAGTGTGTGTGTGTGTGTGCGTGTGTGTGGTCACAACATATGCTGGAGTCAGTGGGGAATAGTTTTCCCTGGAGACGATTCCACACAGCCTCCCAGTCAGCGTCTCAAATTAGAGGGAGCAGCAGCGGAGCTGTGCCTCATCCGCTTTAATAGCATTTTAACTGTTATTGGAGCTCTTATATACGAGCGCTCGGCGATGCCGGTCATGGCGGCGTGCCTACGAAAAGGACAGTGCCACAATAGCCTCCAACTGAACTGTGACAGGCCAATTAATGAGCCTTCATTGGGAAGCAGTCGTTACATAGGTCAGCTAAGAAGTGTAATTAGAATGCATTGTGGATTCTTATTTTTATTGGGGGGCGTTAAATTGAAAGAGGGGAGAGGCGATCGATGGCGGGTTGTTATGATGATGCTGGTTGATAGATTTTGGTAAAAGGAAAAAAAAAAAAAGAGGTGACTGTTTATGGTGGAGATGCACAGCGGCTCACACACACACACACACACACACACACACACACACACACACACATAAATGTCGCCCGAGAGGCTTGATAGATGTGTCACAGTGGGGATGTGAATGGGAGCCAATTACATTTATAATGTCAAACGCGGTGCGGAAATTAGCTTCAGTGTTATTATGTGAAAGCTAATTGCAAGGAAATGCTAAAATGATTTAAATCACCAGGGCTATTTCAAGACATTAAGACATTTTGAAGATAGCCGCCGCCGCCGCCGCCGCCGCCGCCGCACTAACAATTTGTACCACCCATTTTATAATTACATTTAATAGGTTGTCTTATCAGCGCTCTCTAAAAGTGGATTCGGATTATCGCAGGCTGGACCAGACCCACGGAACAAAATTGTATTTTCTTTCTTGAGTGATGAGTGCTGGCCATTCTGCTCGTAGGAGAAAAGAGAGAGAGAGAGAGATAATATTCTGGGGGTTAAACTCTTGGATTGCCTCTTCAAAAGGTAAAACGGAGCAGAACGCTATTGGCAGAGCCACGCTTTGTGTTTTCAAGAAGGCAGACTGGAAGGTCTACTATTGGCATTCAGCGCCACTTAACTACCCGGCGCAATAGATTTCCTACAGTATGCAAAGACACATACAGAGCATGTTGCCGAGCCGTCCTCAGAATTGACCCCATCCAGCGGCACTGACCTCGCCATTGTCGGCGTTCTCGGCATTCAGATTGTATGCTAATAAGGCCAGCCAATGGAGAGGAGGAGGAGAGCCGGGCTTTATTAAGTGTACGCAACGTTTTCGAGTCGCTGCTGCTGCTGCTGCTGCTTATTAATAATGTTCTGGGTCCGACACCTGAACGATGCTGTGAATTATGTGGCTTTCACGCGCCGATGCAGTAGAAGTGTTCGATTGTGCAAAAAGGTCAAAAGGAAATTAAGCGTAGTCTTCAGTAAAAAATCTTGACTATTTTCACGCACAAATGTTTGTGTGAACTGGGACTGGGAGTCACTAAAAGAGCCACAGGAGAAGAGTGACGGCTGTAGAAGTCGGTTGAAGGAAGGAGAAGACATCATGAAATGTGTGGGAGGAAGCTGGAGGGGAGGGGGATCTGTATTCCGCCGAGGACTTTGGCGAGAAAGCCTTATCCACAGGTGTACAATCAGCACCATGAGCAACGGGCCCTTTAGCCTACGACCACATCATCCGCGGGCCGGCTACACGCAGACCCAGGGTGCCGCTCGGAGCTTAGCCGGAGATCAGGGTCCGAATCTTGTGGAGGAGGGAATGTATCATTCATAAAGCAACATTTCCTAATGGTGCATGATGTCTTCACCTTTATCTTAAACATTTAACCTCTGGTTAAAATTAATTTCCTTTAAGGTTTTGCTGTGAAGTCAAAGATGCTTCTGAAGATGATTTTTACATGACAAATATTCCCTTTGAAGTCGCGATACTACGATATGTGAACCGCTAAACGGAAAAACTACAGTTGAATCGTCGATGTGCTTTTTAAAAATCGTTTAGAATACATTCTTCTTTGTCCAAGCGAGTTTTAAAATGAAGATAAATCATTATTTTGCTATTTTGTGCGATGTTGGGCTTGTATTCAATGTCCAGAGCGTCGAGGAAGCACCTCGGGTGTCGTCAGACATCGTGTCCATGGTTTTGTGGTGATGAGTTGGCCTTGATTGGAGAGTGGCGGTTATCAAGCTCTGCGTGTAGTTAATTCTGTGTTCCATTATTGAATGCAAAGGCACACGGTGAATGATTGTCCACACACACACACACACACACACCGAGCTCTACATGTGAAGCGCCTCCGTCTCGCTGCCTCGCCGCGAGTCATTAGCCATTCCAGACGCAGGGTGATCAGCGGAGCCAGCCTGGCCAGAGACAATTAGAGACCCCGGAGCTGGCTGCACATCACAATGAGCCCTGCGGCCATGATTAAAACATCAGCCGCTCACTATGCAACGCTGACGGGAGGAGAGAGAGAAGAGGGGGGGGAGAAGAGATCACAAAAAAAAAGATGAAGGGATTGAGAGTTTAGTTCTACCAGCTCCCGATGTTCCTGATTAAAAGACGGGTTTGTTCTTCGTTTTCATGAGCTGGGAAAAGTCGTCCGGAGCGGGACGGGATTCCTGTTTCCCTTCATTGTACATCCATCGTGTACACGCATTCACATTAGTCACATTAAAACTCCTGTCTTCACCTATGCTTCCTTATTATTTCACCTGATGTGAAAATATTCACCGAGCTCAAACCCCGCAGACGGCAGCGGTCACTGGATTACCGTTTGCTGCAACGTTGCCATCTCCTTTTTTGTGTCTTTGATATGTATCTCAGCCACGGGGAGATTTAGATAACAAATCCCTCCAGTGCTTCATTGAGCTGAAAGGTGCGCACACGATTCACGACGAGACACAGGCGCTCGAAACTCCAACGGCTCTTGAAATAGGAGCCGAGCTTTGAGGTCACTGAGTCGCACTCACAAAGGAAAGTCAAACTGCGTGTGGAAGCCTGAACTTCTCCAGAGTGGCCCCATGTGGGAATGCAAAAAGATCCCAGACAAGAAATCTCTGGAAAACTCCAGCCCTTGCTTGGATGTTCCAGAAGGGTTCCTGTTGGATATCAGACGTGGTTATGTGAATTCAAGACACCGCCACGTTATTTTGGCAGCGCGGAGAAGATTGTGTCCTCACATCCACAACGTTAGATTATTAAAGCCGTTACATATATCGTGACACACACCTCTTGTGATGCGGCGTGTTATCTGCCACCGTTGCGGTGCATGCCCTTGACACACTGGCAGCACCTGACGACACAATGGATTTTATATTACTCTGCTAATAAATCAGTCCGTCCATCCATTAGCTGCAGCGGGTTTTCCTTCGAGGGTCGCGGGGGGTGGGAGCCAATCCCGGCTGACATTGGGCGAGAGGCCCTTTTAGAGTCAACACAGACATATATATGTATATATATATATTTATATATTGAATTATTTTTGACAAAAATTGAATTTATTACTTTATTTATACTTTATTACTTGTTTTATCCCAAAATTAATTTTCACAAATCAAACACCTCTACATTTTAGATTTTTGAATTAGGATTAAATAAGAAACTGTGATTAATTAATAAGAATGTCCGAGTCGGACGCGTTCACAACAGCAGGAACATTTCTGGAGTGGGGCGTCGACATGGAATAAAATCCTGGTTTTGTTTATGACCCAATACACATTGTGCTCCATCATGGTTGTTATTATAATGATTTTTTATTTATTTATTTAAAAAGTGAAGTTCCTTATTGTGAGAGAAGCTTCGTCGAATGAATCCAAAGCTGATTTCCGTGAAATTTGGTGAATTTATGTAAAAGTAAAAACCCAGGAAGACGCTTTATTTTCTCCAGAAATAAAGGAAAGGAGAGATTCAGTCCCAGAGGCCGGGCCCAGACATGATGTCATGACCGCATCTCTCTATTAGCGAGTAATTAAAGCAGCGATTTGGTCCAACAGAGTTGTAATTTATTGTGCCGCCCTCTGTTTGTTTCATTCTCTTAATGAACTGCACACGATGCAAATAAAGAGCATCAAGCCATAAGTCAGGGCTCCTCTGTATTTCACTGGGTATGTTTTATCATATTTAACAGACACCTCAGTAATTTAGAGTTGCATTTTAATTAAGTTTGAGTGCTTGCGAGAAACGGATTAAAAGAAGAAATTGATGAAGCCGAGAGGCCGAAACGTGCCCATTACCCATAGAGCAACTGGGAAGCGTCTTTTCTTGGAGAATCCCTGAATGGGAAACGTCCACATTGGTCGAACTCTACATCCCAACGCTCAGCAGGAAGAAGGACGTGATGATAGTTGTTTGTTTACAGTCATTAACACGTCCACTGTCATTAACAAGTTTTTCCTGCTGTATTCTCACCGGGGCTCACTCAGAACTTTTACTAGAGAGCCGGCAGGAAAAGGTCCATAAAATGCCCAGAGCAACATATGCGGACATTTTCGTTTCAGGAAAAAGTGCGGACTTCAGTACAGGTCACAGCAGCGACACTGTCTCCACCTTGAGACGCGTCTGGACGTCTCACATCTTCTCTCTCTCGACTTCTCATCTCCTTGGACATGGAGGCAATCATCATGCATCAGAGGGATCCTGTGTTCCTCCTACAGAGAAACTCCTGAATCTAAATCTCTGCACTCCTTCAAAATCCGCTCCAGTCTGGGGGAAAAACCAACCCATCCGCTGGTATTCCCACTGTGATCTGCCCTCGTATCCCCCAGTCCTCACTGCCTCGGCCGACCCCCATCTCCCCCCTGACTCCTGCTCCGACTGCCCCCCCCCCCCCACCCAGCTCCAGCCGCCCCTCGAGTGGCCTGCTGTCCTCTGATCTGGAGCGACACCACCACTTACCCAAAGGCAGCGGTCCTCCCAGAGAAGGTTGAGCTATCCCAGAGTCCCAGTGGTGCAGGCCCCGTGTTCCCCTGTTCTCATGGTTCAGTCGCCACCGGGGCAAAGCCACATGGGAGCTCCACTCGCGCGTCCCACCGAAAAACTCCCTGCACGGCCCACCGTGCATTTTGTTGTTCTTTTGTGGAACCACATCACAAATCTTAAAGGTGACACATTATACTTATATTTTATTTATGTAAAAGTTAAAAAGTCCAAAGTCGGCGGTAAAGGGAGCTCCTCTCCACGACAGAAAACACTCCTGAAACGCTTCGGCGGCAGTCCGGACGACACTTCCGTAACATAGTGACATCGTGATGTCGCGGAAATGCACAAGGCACGACCTGGCGACAGTCTGACACGCCCCCAGCGAAACCTAGTATAGCGAGATCGAAGCGGTTGAGCAGCCGGCCAATCAGAGCAGACCGGGCTTCATTGGGAGGGAGGGGCCTTAAAGAGACAAGAGCAAAAAACCAAGAGGAGCTGCAGGAAGCTGATGTGTTTACTGAACATTATGAACCTGAATATGAGCATAATACGTCTCATGCAACTTAGAGATGGATAAAGAAATTGTCAGCTGCAAATATTAACAGGAATCTGATGAATTCACCTTTGTAACAAAGACAAAAGGATGTTTGCTGCTTAAACATAAACGATGGTGGAATAACGCTCGTCCGACATAAAACTTGTATCTGATGTGAGTTGCGGCTGCCGACGCCGTCTCGTGGCGTTCGAGATCCCCTCCCTGTTCTGACACGCGCCATAACGGCTGATTAAATGTGATAGCTGGTATTATTCAATCCGGAAACAGTCGTACCTCAAAGAGCAAAGAAAATTACACAATTGATTTGATGACAGCCAAATTGCAAGAGAAGGCCTTGATTTAACCAGCCAATGTAAATGAGTCCAATTTGGAGCCGTGTAATGTGGCGCCGTCAGACGCGGCGGGAGAAAATGATCAGGCCGGCCAGTCACAGATATTAAAATGAATTATATCTAATCAGGATTTTAGTCACGCTACATTAACTAATAGAAAGTTATTAACATTTCAAGAGCGCGGGGGAGAGGAAGAAAAAAAAAGAAAAAAAAGAAAAGCTTTTGCCTGCAAAATGAACAGTGGCTGAGCTGACCTGTGGGCCGGCAGATGTGAACGCTGTAATGACAGCATAATGGCATATTTACATTTAAAACCTCACCGGATAATATTCAGATTCAGAATTAGACGGCAAGTCAAGGAATATTTGGTTTGGCCCCGTGGCCTCTCTGCAGAGCGTTTCTCTGATTTCAATAGTTCACAGTCCAACTTTTAATTTCCTATTTTAACTTCCTTCTCCTCCTCCTCGTCACGTGCTGTCTCTCCGTGCGGTTGAAGTGCAAGTCTTTAATCCGGCGTGTTACAGTAACGCCAACTCCTGTTCCCTTGTTCCATCTTAATTCATCTCCTTCATAATTTCACGAGAGAGTATCTATAGAAATATTGTGTGTCCGCCTGACTTTGTCTGTCTGTTTTTCCCTCTCGTGGCGAGCCCAGGCTGCCATAAGGCGAGAAGGCCGTCCCTGACAGCTGTTTAAGACTTTTGTATTTTAAGTGTTTTTACGTTTATATTATTTTCTTTGCTCACCAATATCGGGCCTTCAATCCGCCGTGTACTTTTCTTGAAAGTTCAAGGGCTCAGAGAACACAGACAGGCTTAAAGACGCAGCTTTTGAGACTGTTGATACCTGCCACGTTTCGCTAATTTTCAAAGTACAGTGAATATCCATAATGAAACAGCGCCCACCAGTCGGCCAAGGACAGCGGCGGCATTCAAAGACGTCTCATCACTTATCACACGCTACCCACCGAGCCATTAGCATTCACAACATATCAGAAGTTTCATGGACATCACACACAAGACGACTGGGATGAACTCGCAGCCATATATTCTTAATAATCCTTAATAAAGGCATTCAAAAATCTTTCAAAGTTTGTTTTCATGACCGGGGGTTATTCAAATTCCACTTTGCCAAGGCGGCGAAGAAGAAGAACAGTTTCCATGCACACAGCATGATTATGTGTGTGTATATATCTCAGAATTTTGTCTGTGCGTTATTGTTTTTTGTTTTTTTTCGCCGGGAGTTGGGTCGACCTCTGGCTCGACACGTTTGCGTTGCCAGACATCAGCACTCTTCCTCATTTCCACTCCTCTGCTCGTCTGCAACTGCTCTGTTCATCCGCGGCCAGCGAATGAAATTTTTACACGCGACAGGCTGCCTTCTTCATAATTTAGAGCAGAGTGAGGGGAAGAGCAGGACCAGATCGCCGGTGGTGTTAGTGATGTACTTGATGCTCGATGAAAGAGCTGTGCCGCACTGCGTGGGGTTGTCATTGTGGTTTCAAAAGCAGCCGGGTCTGAGGAGTGTGTGTATATGTGTGTGTTTGTGTGTGTGTGTGTGTGTGTGTGTGCTAGACACACACACACACACACACAATATCTGGGTTCATGCGTGTCAGGATCGAATGACAAAATGTTCCCTTCTGCAAAATGGTATTTGAGGTAAACTTGCATTTCTTTGTCCTTTCAGGTTGACACGTTTAGCTTTTGACATTCATATGCTGTGTGTGTGTGTGTGTGTGTGTGTGTGTGTGTACAGTAAGTGCTTGTATCTGTGTATGCCTCCTCTGTGCCAGTCGTAGTCTGTTTAAAAAATAAAAAAAAGCAACAAAGAAGGTCTCGGGCTCTGACGTCCAGCCAGCAGCCCACCATCTGCTCCCCAGGTCACCAGACCCCCTCCCCTTCCTCCTCCTCCTCCTCCTCCCTGCCCGCGAGCTGAGGAACTGTTTCAGTATGCACTGATGTGTGAAGCGCTAAGAGACCGAGCTCTGATTGTCTGTCTACAGAACTTCCCCTCCCAACAGCCATTTCTTTTTTCAAACGTAGCTCGTGGAGCAGGAAATTCTATTGTCCAAACACTTCTGCTTAGAAACGCGGGGATCTGACATTTCATATTCTCTACACGTACACAGAGATATCCAAATGACTGTTAACTAAAGTGCAGATTTGATTTGCGGGTCTGTTTCCTCGGGCAAGACACTGAACGCCCATATTGTCCCTGACACCTGTCAGTGCTGCTTTCAGAGCTGCACTGAAGTCCGCACATTTTCCTGAAATTTGAGAATGTAAAAGTCTGCATATATTGCTCCGGACATTTTCCGGTATTTTCCCTGGAAGCGTCCGAGTAAAATTACGGATACGCAATGTGAAGCAGTGACGTTGACGCATCGCGTTGCAGAGAAGTTAGCATGCTGACCGCCCCCCCCCCCCCCCCGGCCCCTTACTGCCTCGTAAATACCACTTTGTACCTCAAAAGGTGATAGTGAGTCATAAGAAGAAGTACCTGCCATCAGACTATAATCTCTGCATTTGATGCTGCTTCAGCTGCTCTCCCTCTCAAGTGCCAACATTAAATTGGGATTAAATTTAATGTAAATCCCAATAATAACCACAATAAAATGTGATCATATTGGATGTTTCGTGGAAAGCCGACACCTTGTCAAAGTGTTTGCAGGATAATGACACAAGAACCAGACGAGGATCAGGATGTGGCAGCTCTGTTGCTCAATGGACAGACAGCAAAGCTTTTGTTGCACGCAAAGAAAACTACACAACTGTATAATGTGTACCATAAAGTGCACAGTAAATGATCCTGCATGAGTCTGAATTTCCAAGCCAACATCTCTAATGGATTCGAGGAAAAAGGGTAAATCGAGCAGTTTAACCGCTGTTTTCTCGACTCTTCGGTCTGCAGAGAGAAAAACTCAACCGGTATTTTTCTCCTGTCACCTCGCAGAGCTAGTTTCACATGTACGGAGCATGTTGTCGTTCATTTATATAATTAGACTGCTTGTAATGGCGGGTTGAAGGTCTGGAGGAAAGACAGACTATAGAGGCAGCACACTGAGCGTATTTATGATTCATGTTCCTCTATATGTGTGTGTGCGTGTGTGCGTGTGTGTGTGTGTGTGTGTGTGCGTGTGTGTCTGTTTGTGTGTGTGTCTGTGTGTGTGTGTGTGTGTGTGTGTGTGTGTGTGTGCGTGTGTTTGTGTGTGTGTGTGTGTGTTTGTGTGTGTGTGTGTGTGTGTGTGTGTGTGTGTGTGTACCTGTGCTGGAGACGGAGGTGTGAGCACGTTCAGGATACAGCATGTGTCCGAACTTGCATGTTTATGTGTCCAACCGGAGACATGTCTGCTACGACGTCCGTTAGTACCCTGTGGAAACACCAAAAAAAAAAAAATGAACAGTTTGTCTCCCCCCACCACTTTACAAATGAAATCAGTGCTGTGGGGCGGCGGATTAATATCATAAGGAAGGCCAGAGTGGGCCATTAGAGCGGTGTAATGTTGCTCCCGGGCCTCGTGATGGATGGCCATCGGCGCTGCGGCCCTATTTGCACACAGTCACCTCTGCGGTGGCCGCCATTAGCAGGACGCGGGAGGTACGGGCTAAGGGATGGTGCTGAGGTGGCCGGACCCGGGTTTTATTACAGAGGTGTCAGTGTGTGTTTGTATTTTTGCTGCACGCGAGTAAACGAGCATGTTTGTATTTGTGTGTTCGCGAGCATGTGTCCCAGCAGTAATGAGTGTGTGTGTGTGTGTGTGTGTGTGTGTGAGAGACCCTTCATCAGACAGATGTTGCGCTCCCCTCCCTCCACTCTATCTAACGTGTCTGTGTCTCTCGGTGGACGGAGGGAAACACACTCAGTGTAATTAAGACAAATTAGCCCGGATGGCAGCTTTCAGCAGCAGCAACATATGTCGGGAGGCTTGTGTACAGAGGAATACAATCAGAATCATCATTAGCAAATCACTTATCATAAACACCATCACATTCTGCACGTTGGAGCTCTCACATTAATAACATTATCTCCTCCTTTCATCGTGTCTTTCTATTTCGTGCCTCTCTTCTTTGCTCCGTCGCTCTTCAAGCTTCTGGTGGACAGAAGTTCTCCGTCCGTGGACCTGGACCTTGTTGGATGAAATGATGAAAGTCACAATAAGATATGAAAACAATATGATTCTGTCTGTTTTGTTTGGCAGTAATGATAAAATGCCATAATCAGTTTAGACTCGCTAAACCTAATTTACACATTGGAACCAGATAAAAACGATGCCTTGATTTCTTTCAACGTGTTTATCTCCTTCACGCTTTTCTTTTTGCTCCCGTGGCTTTATTTAATTCTGTTCCTCTCTTTTGTTTCCCTCGTCTTCTTCCCTCCCCTCCCCTCTCGCATCGCTCTGTCTTGCTCTATCGCTCTCCATGTCACTCCCCTTCTCCTCACTTCTCTCTCCATCTCCCTCAACATTTCAAAAGAATGAATTACTTTGGGCTGTCACTTGGCCCTGGCCAAGAATTCATTTTTGTGGGTCAAGTGTTTCAAACTGTCATCTTTGACAGGAACCATCTCATACAGTAACTACATGGATGGACCTTGACTCGGAGTGCTTTTTTTTTCTTCTTCTTTCTTTTCCCTCCTCTCTTCATATGCATGCTAAAAAGATCTCGCCTATTGTTGGTACAGAAAGAAGGAGACGGGGGAGGTGGTGCGCGGAGCCATGAAAAGGGCGACAAAGCCCAGATCAATACTGGATTAATATATTCAACTCAACCACATGCAAAGTTACATGAGTGGGGGGAAAAATAAATCAAGGGCTCTATCAGTGAAATGCTGCAGTGAGAGGATGAAGGACGTCACTTGACACAACAGGAGTGCGGCAATATTTAGCTTTGCCAAGGTTGGGGGGGTTCTACTAAACAGATTCATTAAAGCATAAAAATATTGCGGCTCTGTGTTTGTGAAATAACCATGTGTGCGTGTGTGTGTGTGTGTGTGTGTGTGTGTATGCGTGTGTGTGTGTGTGTGTGTGTGTGTGCGTGTGTGTGCATGTGCGTGCATGCGTGCGTGCGTGCGTGTGTGTGTGTGTGTGTGTGTGTGTGTGTCCGGCGTGCGTGTGTGTGTGTGTGTGTGCGGGGAACAGCAGGACTTCAGTGGCACTGGACTTGAGCAGACAATCTATTTACAGTGTGCTCAGGGGAGCTTCTAAACAAATGTTGAGTAATTTCAGCCAGGAGTAATTACCCTTGCCGTTGACAAGGAGAGTGTGTTAGCACTCCCCTTCACCCTCGGCCCTGTCCAGAAGGCTGCGAACATGAGCGCAAACACACACGCGCACACGCACACACGCGTGGATGTACAGGGACACACACCCACGCCGAAGACAACTTCTTCATGTATGTGTGACATTTGTCCACCAGTCGATACCACGAACAGTCCTGCAGCACCAATCGTTTCTTGTCGGGCGTTGTCACCTGAGCTTTTTCGAGTCAAGTTAGTCATTACATCAATGTTAATGACCATGTAAAATAATTAGCATCATCATTATATATTGTGGCTCTCGCTCTCTCACAAATACATCGACCCCTCTGTCACACCATTGGTCGCAACGGGAGAAATCCCGCCCACGCCAGTTTCTTTAAAAAAAGGGGGGGGGGGGGAGAAAGAGTCAGAGGAATCTGTATTTAAAGTAATGTGTTTAAGGGAATAAACAGTTTTATTTAAGACTAAACCACAGAAGTCGTTGCCAACTTGCTCTTTCCCATATTTACGAGAAAAATTAAGGATTCAGCAAGTAAGTAAGTTAGTCCTTTTATTCTAGATTCAATCTAAAATTGTAAAGAATCAGAAAGGTGATGAAAGTAAAAACAAATCAGAGTTTTGTGTGTGTGTGTGTGTGTGTGTGTGTGTGTGCGTGTGTGTGTGTGTGTGTGTGTGTGTGTGTGTGTGTGAGCATCAACAGCTCTCCCTCTCTCTCTCTCTCTCTCTCTTCATTAGGATTCTGGGAACATGGTCATCAGGCCAACAGATCATGTTATTGAATAAGAAGAAGGAGAAAAAAAAGGAGCAATCAAAGTCACATTCGTTGCTCCATTGTTTTACATTTTAATCATTTGCAAAACTTAATTACAGGATTGAAATGTAACTAACGAACAAGCAAATTAAATTTCACCTCAACCTTTGAGGGGCGCGCGGGCCGGGCCACGTACACGGGCTTTATCCCAGCTGATCGATTATGATCTCTCGGCTCAGACCGAATAGATTCCCATGCAAATTCGTCCGGATCAATCCGCGCGCCTTTCCAATCAATCACAGCTTTTTTCCAGACCTTCCGCAAGACGATTGTATGATTAAGAGATGAGATGGAAGCGACTGGAGAAATAACGCGGGATCAGAATAGATTATATTGGATCAAAAACAAAGGAGACTGAAGCATCTCCAGACAAAGAGTGTGAGAGAAAAGCTTCTCCACAAATCTCCAAATGATGGAGTGCTAAAAGCCCCAGCGAGGCCTTTCTCCTCCGTCGTCGTCCCCGCCTCTGTTCTCCCTTCTCCTCTCTGCCTTTGATTCACGGCGAGCGGCAGGATGATGTGAGAGAAGTGGCTCGGTCCCTTGGCAACTGGGAGTCGCATGTATCCTGGTGTGGAAACTATTAAGACAGCAAAGGGGAGGTGTTGCGTGGGACACGCACAGGCATCCCAGATGCAGAGGTTGGACCAGGCAGGTGTGGACAAGGGAAAGTTTTTCAAAAGCAAAAAAATATCAAAGCGATATTTTTTAGGGGGAAATTTGGGGCAAAGAACTTTGCGCTTTGTTGCCAAGAAGTGGATGAAAAGATTGATATTTGCAAACTAAATATGAAGTTTTATGAATAAGAATGCTACGGTCAAATTCCGTCTTTTCCTTTAGTTTTATTTTTGCTCCCCACCAGCTCCTGAACAAAACAGCTGGTTTCTCAGCTTCTCAACGCTCCACCGTGTTCAGACAGTCGCTGTAACTTGGCTGTTTGTTGAAGAAAAGGATTTATTTTCTCCACATTTCACTGAACCACTTCAATGTCAAACTGCTGTGTCCTCGTATATGAAGAGGACATATATATATTAATATACACACACACACACACCATATCCTACACTTTCCACTTATGGAGAGAACATCATTTGCATCTTAACACGCTGTACTGTACTCAGCAACGCTGTACATTTGTGTGCGTGCATGTTTCTGCAGAATCCAACTCACCGCTCTTTGTCCTGTCTTTGAACAACTTTTTTTCCCCCAGCTGATATAATATGCTGGGAGGGCGGCGGGCCACGCTAAGCGCCGTTGTGTTGCCTTGGCTGAGGACGGCAGGAAGTTGTGCTTGGCATGAGGCCCAGGAGCAAGGTGAGGACAAACACTCCCCAACAAACACTCGCTGACAGCCACAAGCGTACGTGTGTGTGTGTGTGTGTGCACATGTATGAGCAGGTCCACCTTTCATCTGCGCTGAGGTGTGGAAAGGCTTCACTTCGCACAGGCTCCTTAATTCTCCCTTCATTCATCTGTGCTCCAGATTCAGCGGGCTGCTGCGATAACCTGCCAATGATAATGAAGGGAGAGGGGGAATGAGAAAGAGAGAGAGGGAGGGACATGAAAACATCATAGCACGCGGCTCCTTCTCCCCGTCTTCCCTTTGAACGTGTTCAGGACGGATTTAGGGCTTTTCAGCGAGTCTTTTAAGAGAAGATGGATCTTATTAGAGCTGATTGTTAGTCAGAGGCTGTTTCCTGCCGCGGGAAACGCACCAACTTAACCCCTTCACGGATGCACAGGCCCTGTGGCATGACTGGAGTTGGGGTTTGATATCGTCGCATCAAAAATCAATCCAGTATCGGCTCCTGCGTATTCAAATCTAAATCCTTTCAAAAGCCTTAATCAATCAACTGCTCTCAGAATGAACCCTGTTTTCAGACGAGATTTCTATGAAAACCATGGATCATATTCAGTGACAGTGATTTTTCTCATTCCTACTCTCCTGATCGATGGGTTCGTCTTCCAGGTTGCATCTCTTATCATTTTCTATCAAAGTGTCCATAACACACTGTACATGTATCAGTCTCTTTTCCATCAATGCATTTACTGAAAGGATACGACTGTACGGACTATTATGACCATATTGAAGAAAGAAAGATTCAGAGATTTCGAGAATAAACTCACATTAGAAGAATTGTTGTAATTTAATCAGAAAAAACGTCATAATATTTAAGAAGAACAAAAAAAGTTACCATCCACTTCTTCCTCCTATAATTATTCCCAGTCCGTGTGGTTCTTTCTTCAGAACAGACGGTTTCTACAAGAATCTCTTCACAGTTCGAGCAGGAGCTGGTTCATAATATCATAACGAACAAAAAAAAAGAAAACTTTACCCTATCAAGCAATCTAGTGTTTATTAAAAAAAATGTAAAACCCCATTTTTAATTCCCCTTTCTTTGCAATTATTTTCAAATCTTTATCCATTTTTTTCTCTCTCTCTCTTTCTGGGATGAATATCTTCCGCAAGTCACCTTGAATTTTTTCCGCCTCAGCCCTAATTGAGCTGTTGGCACGTCTTGGGTTAAATAAGTAACCAGGATGTCTTCAATTACCTCTCTGTAACTAATTGATCTCGCCTGAAACAATGGCGACCGTTGGAGTCGTCCCAGCAGGACAGAGGCCTCCCCCTCCAGGAAAGAAAAAAAGCGAATGCCGCCACTAATTGAAG